>NC_056742.1:347977907-348142907 GCF_019279795.1 Protopterus annectens
CTGAAACTCATGTAAGGAAGTGCAAAGGAGCTTATACTGTACTGTACCATTTGCTTTCCTTCACACTTCCTTACAGGAGTTTCACTTTTACCATGCGTGGTGACCACACACATTTTTTTCCAAGGAAATGGGAGCTTACGGACCAAGATAGAGAGAGAGACAGGTACACTGCATTTTTTACCAACGCTGCCATTTAAAGAAGTTGCTTGATTGGTCAGGGATAGGGGGTGGGTTAAACTCTACAAGCTACTCAGGTCAGTATAATACTTTAATTTGGCAGATATGTACTTGTGACATCTCTCTGTCTCTCTCTTTCTCTCTCTGTGTTTCTCTCTTTCTCTGTCTCTAAATATATATACAGAAATTTCTATTGTCACTGTCAGTGTGTGTATGTGTGTGTGTGTGTGTTTGTTTGTGCACGCGCTCGCAAGCGTGATCGCTCACTTGCTCTCATTGTTCACTCTCAATGCGTGCATATATATGTGTGTGTGTGTGTGTGTGTGTGTGTGTGTGTGTGTGCACACGTGAGATCGCTCGCTTGCTCTCTCACTCTTCGCTGTGTGTGTGTGTGTGTGTGTGTGTGTGTGTGTGTGTGTGTGTGTGTGTGTGTGTGTGTGCGTGTGCATGTGCACGCGTATGTAGGTGTGCATGCAGGACCCTTCACTGTAACTCTTCATTGTGTGTGTGTGTGTGTGTGTGTGTGTGTGTGTGTGTGTGTGTGTGTGTGTGTGTGTGTGTGTGTGTGTGTTTGAAAAGCTGATGTAGAAGTACAGAAGTCAAACTCTGTCCTTAAGGATGGAGTTTGACTTATACATACTTCTGTTTCACTTTTTCCATTACACTCTGAGCTCTCACACTGTCCCATAAGAAGTTTCACTTCAACAATACTGAAATTAGAACATTATAATCAAGTGACTCATAACATGATCCTCCTATAATGGAGCAATAAATACATTTTGTTTCAGAGACCGATGTGCTTGGATTCAGAGAGATCTTCTCTACCCACACTAACTTTCCAGTATGGGTTGATCAATTAGTGTGGCAGACAGAATCTTCATTTCAGTCACACAGTAGAGCCACGCAGAGAAACACCTGAATCAAACACTGTGCTGTCACACCTGATTGCTCTAGTGTCGTCCTTCACAGCCCGTGGATCATGGTAACACAGGTAACTCCCTATACAGACACTTGCATACACACACACACACACACACACACGCACACACACGCACACACACACACACACACACACGCACACACACGCACACACACACACACACACACACACACACACACACACACACACACACACACACACACACACACACACTCATACACACATTCAGACTCAACATCCCCTACCTTGCTCCTTCAGTAGAACACCCAAGCAGGCACACACCCACCCACCCACACACACACACCCACACACACACACACACACACACACACACACACACACACACACACACATACATATACACATACACGCGCGCACGCGCACATATATACAGCTAAGTTATATGAGAGAGTTTCCTTCCTGGTTCCACTCCACTCACTGATGTCAGCATGTTAAGTGTGCTGCTTTCACAGGTTCATAGGTTGTTACTAGGCTAATGAACACTAGGGCCCTTACAAGGCTAGCTGTGCACCCCAAACCATCCCTGAGTATCATGAGAGGCTATACAGAGGGGCATGTTAGCAGGAGGGTAACTAAGGACTTTTAGGAGGGCTGTTTGTTAGGATAAAACTTTTCTTATTGATGCCCTCAGTCCATAACGGACATGGGGCCAGACCGGAGGTAAATTTATGATTTCCCAAACAATTTCAAGGTTTTGTTTGAATAGGGTCAGGGATGGACTCTGTTTTACATGGATAAGGAGTCTGTCCCATAGTGTGATGGTCCTTTGGGACACACCTCTCCCTCCTGCACATTCTGTTTATTTCACAAGTGAAGTTCAGACCCCTGGATCTAGTGTTTCTGGTGCTGTTTGTTTTGCACATGTGCAAACTCTGTAAGCCAGGCAAACCTCCCCTCTCAGCAGTCTGTAGGAGACTGAATACAGTGACAGAGTCTCTAGGTGATTAGTGTAGAAAAGGGTACTCATGCCCTGACTTCTACTGGTGAGAAACCTTTGTGGGTGTCCCAACTGTTGCAAGTGTCTGGTTAGATACATGCCAAAGGGGGCACTGTATTCAATGACAGGTCTGATAATGGCCAAGAAGAGTGGTACCATAACTTCCTTTGATCTAGATGGCATACCCTTACCTATAAGCTACTAAGCAACATAGAATGATTTTCTTATTATGTTAGCTACATATTGATCAAAGGCCTGACTGCTGTCTATATATGTTCCCAGATCCCTTTCTAGTGGGTTGGCTCTTAGGGCAGTTTTATTAATGGGGTAATTAACTTGGGTTGACAGCTTCCCAAAGGATATTACAATGCATTTTTTAGCACCGAGTTTTAGGCCATGGC
The DNA here is from genome assembly GCF_019279795.1 of Protopterus annectens. Classification (NCBI taxonomy): domain Eukaryota; kingdom Metazoa; phylum Chordata; order Ceratodontiformes; family Protopteridae; genus Protopterus; species Protopterus annectens. The sequence continues at coordinate 347,980,384 of NC_056742.1, forward strand.
TTTGGCACCATTCATTTGTTTGTGTTAAACCCTCTTGCAAGATGTTGGTGTCTTTTGGGAAATCTGTAATAGCTCCTAATTTACAGTCATCTGCAGACTTAGAGAGCTAGAGGCCTTGAATGTTAGCCCTGACTTCCGAGAAGTAGATGCCAAACAGGAGCAGGTCCAGCATGGAGCCCTTGGGTACTCCACTGGTGACTGATCTCTTGGTAGAGGTGGTCTCACCGATCCTGACTTCTCTTCTTGAGTCCTGTCTGTGACCCAGCTAGCAATCTAGTGAGTTATGTAGGGATTCATTCCTTACTCAGAGAGCTTGTCAACAATGCCTTGGCCAGGTCAAGATAAGCAGTATGCACTGTTTTACTCTCACCCATTGCCTTGGTTAGCCAGGTCAAGATAAGCAGTATGCACTGTTTTACTCTCACCCATTGCCTTGGTTAGCCAGGTCAAGATAAGCAGTATGCACTGTTTTACTCTCACCCATTGCCTTGGTTAGCCAGGTCAAGATAAGCAGTATGCACTGTTTTACTCTCACCCATTGCCATGGTGACCCTCTCAAAGAAGCTAACCAGGTTAAGTAGGTATGACCTTCCCTTAACAAAGTCAAACTGGAATTTTCCAGTGTCTATATGTTGCCAATGTTCTTGTTTATCATTTCCATGACAATTCCTGCCATGGCTTTACATATTAGACTTGTTAGACTGATGGGTCTGTAGTTTCCTGGGTCAGTTCATGGTCTGTCCTTATGGAAGGGAGTAACTGTTGTGGTCCTCCATTCACTTGACATATATCCTGCTTCAAGGCTGAAGTTCAAGAGTGCCTCAAATGGTCCTGTTTTAGACTATTCAAGAAGCAACCGGGATGTTGTCAGGACCCATGGAGGCAGGATTTTTGACTTTAGTGAGTGCCACCAACACCTAGTCCCTGCTAACAGTGGGGGGGGAGTAATGTTAGAGGGGATTTCACCTGGTGGAGCTGGTGGAGATTTGGGAGTGAAGTGTCAGCTAAATTTATCAGCCAGTAGATTTGCTATGTCACCCTGAGTGGGGAAGGTCGTACCATTCACCGCCAGTTCAGCACACAGGTGTATGTTGCCTTTGAGGTTTGTGATGTAGCTGAAGTAGGCCTTGTAATTCTCCATAGCCTGCAAGGCTATCCAACCTCATTGTTGGCCTTGCTGGACTTAATTAGACTTCTTAGTTTCTTGTTTAAATAACACAAGGAAAATACACCACCGTTGAATCTGGTAAACGCAACTATCCCAATAAGTAATAAATAAAGCACTCAGAAATATGAGGGATGTTGCGAAGCGAGCTTAAACAGTCTCAGAAATGAACCTGTCACAAAATGCAAGCGATCCACAAATGTTAAGACTCCACAGATTTATTGTTCCAGAAACAAACTTTGGATAAGCGCTTTCACTACAAATAGCTTCATCAGATCCTTTTCATAGTAACTAAAGCAGGACCTTACACATATATAGCAAATAAACCAATTAAAACAATTAAACAATTAACATCATTATAATTAAAGAAAAGTATTGTATTTAAAGTGATATGTTTAAAAAAGCGCATAAATTTATCCTAGGCACTTTTAAAAATATTACATAGAATAATTTAACAAACTTGATAAAAACTATACTTATAAAATATATGTATAGTAACTATACAAAAATATATATGCTAAAACAATTGTACTCAGTAGGTGCAATGTATAGATATGCATGTCTAAGTATTACATATATGCATATAGTCTTATATGTATTATGCATGCAAACTTAGATATTACTATATTATGTATAAGGCATGAAAGTCATTTCACATTCCTCCGCTGTCTTAATTTGGGTTTTATGGAGGCTATTTCATTGAGCCCAGACCCTTTATCAGCTCTTAACATAACTATCCATTCACTTTCCTTACTTTCTGTGAGGTTCCTGATATCTCCACCCTATTACTGGGAGTCACAACCTCAAGAATTCTAAACAAAAAACTGTGTGATTCCCCAAATAATGTTATGTGCTTGGCCAATGCATTGTGGCTCGATCTTTTCCTGATGTGATATAAATGCTCACGTATCCTGTCTCTGAAGGTACGATTCGTCTTACCCACATAAAAAGACAGGCATACCTGGCATACTGCTAAATACACCACATTGATGCTCATACAATCAGCATCTGCATTGGTTCTAAATATAGTTTTTAAATCAGGGTGAAAAAAAGTTGTATTAGTGTCTATGAAGGAGCAGAAATTACAATGGCCACAAGGCATGGTATGTCCATATCCCCTAGCTCCAATTTCAGATTTAGTGGAACATAATATTCTCTTCAAGTTCTTCTTATTCCTGAATAAAAAATGTGGCCTATCACCCACTATCTCTTTCAGGTCACTATCAACCTGCAGGATATCCCAATGTTTTGTGATAATCCCCCTTATTTCAAGATAATCCAAACAGAAGGGTGTTGTAAATTTGACATATCTATCAAAGTTATTCTCTTTAGTTATCCCATTAATACTACGGGGTCCAAAATAAGGTGTAGCTATAGATGAACGTAATTCATTGGCTTCTGCCAAATGTACCATTATTTCATTTGTATGGTATCCTCTATCTATCAACCTTCCCTTCAGGTCATCCATTTCTGACATAAAACCTTCATCAGTGGGATTCAACCTGGAAGCTCTGATTGCTTGACCTTTCATAACATTCTTGAAAACAAAAGGTGGGTGCATACTCGATCTCAGGAGTAAAGAATTACTGTAACAAGCTTTGCGGTATACACCAGTATTTATAAAACCATTAGCTAGTCTCTCCACAAATATATCCAAAAATTCTATTTTATGAGTAGAAAATTGCATTGTGAATTTGAAGCAATTTGTCAAGTTATTCATTACAAGGAACATTGATTCTAGTTCATCTATACTCCCATTCCAAAGAATAAACAAATCATCGACAAAACGTCGATAGAAAACAACATGCTTTCTAAATAGGGTTTCAGAAAAGAGAACATGTTCTTCCCAATGGGCTAAAACCATATTGGCGTAGCTATTGGCACAAGGCGTGCCCATTGCTATGCCATCTAGTTGTCTATATGTGACATCCTTGAACATAAATAAATTATTCTCCAAAACAAGTTCTAAGAAATGAACTATAAGGTCTATGGATACTGTGGTATAATCACTGTGTTCTTTTAAATAATCAGTTATATAAGCAAGTCCTAGGTTGTTGGGAATAACCGTAAATAATGATTGTACATCAAAGGTGGCAAACAAAAATGTATCAGTGCTGTCAAATTGCTTGATGTTCTCATATAACTCAACTAGAAACTGTTTTGAGTCTTTTAATACAAATTTATTGTTGTTCAATACCCTTCTTAGATATTTCTCCGTATAAACGGATAAATGCTCAGTAACCCACCCACGGCCTGAAACTATTGGTCTCATGAGTGGGTTATGAGCATCCTTGTGTATTTTAGGTAGACCATTTATAATGGGAATCACAGGTATTTTAATGACTAGATAATCATATAGATCTTTATCTATTAGTCTGCTCTTATGGATATCAAGTAAAGTATCCTTGACATATCTAATTATATCCTGAACTTGTCTTAAGGAAGTTGCTCTTCCTGATTTTGTCCATGAGTTTATTTTCTTTTATTATATACCTTTTTTTAGGTGAGGATTCTACCAGTTGGGTTTGTTTTTAGTGTTTGTTTTGGATTTATTTCTGGTAGGTACACCAGCCTTGTCAATATATCTGCCTACAAGGCTTAGAATACCATGAGAAATGTCATCAGCATTGGTAGTAATTAAACATTCATTTTTCATCCTCGCACTGGAATATTGGACAGCCACCACACAGAGAGGTTATTCACTTATGATGTGGGTAGTGCAAAATGGCCAATTACACAGACTTTAGACTCAGCCTTTTGCACATGAACTTTAAAGTGCAAAAATATTTTACAGCAGTCAAACACTGTACATTAGGCTGCTGTACACCAAGCTTATCACAAGACAACTCCAATCTGTTTGTCACCCCCCCCCACCTCACCAGTGAACCATTTATAGAATCTATACACAAAAAATACATGATAAAAGAAAGAAGTGGAACAAATGGCTGAACAAGTATGAAGACCAGGAAAAGAATGCTGTTATGGTTAATTATTTTCGCAAGTGTACAACATCACACTCATACCCTTTCTTGTGTTACTGAGTTGACTACCAGGGATAGAGCTATTATTTATCATACTCTGAACTACATGAAGCTCGGCAAACAAGACTCCCCTCCAAACTTAACTACAGACTAGACATCCAAGCTCCAATATCTGATAAATGCATGAAGTGAAAAAGTTGTAGCTTCTCACATATCTCCTGCAAAGCTCCTCTAAACATAAATGCAATAGTAACCGTATCTTACATAAAGTGGAGTCTGATCTCACCTGATATTAGCTTGCCACTGCATTATATTAACAAGCAATGCTACTGGAAAATCTTGTAGAAATAGTTTGTTTACCCATTGATTTGTTCATCTTACTTGAGACAAAAGAGAGAACAAAAATTACCTGTCTTCTAAATATTCTTTGTCTTGTCTGTTTTAAGAAATCCAGAGTTATCTAGGAATTCAAATAATGCAAACAATTCAATCTTTTCAGTAAATGAAACTTCAGAGGTGATCTTAGACATAAAGATGACATTAAGTAGCCAAAAAATTCTTGTTCTGTGAATAACCGTAAAATTGTCTTTTCATACAGGGGCTTATCTCTCAGGTACCTCACCTCACCGAATTCGCAGCAGTCAATAAAAAATGCCCTCCAAGAGCAACATTTCAAATGAAAAAAAAAAAACCTGGCTCAAAATGAATGTTATGCAAAGCTTCAAAAACAAAATTCAAATCCAGTTTTAGAAGCAAAACATTAATTGGATGCATAACAAGAAGATTTCTTTTAAGAAAGTATTTAATAGTGAGATGAAAAGATAGCACTGGATCATAATGGAAGACATAGTGAGAGTATGTGACTATAGGAGAACAGTAAGATAAAAAAGGCTGAGGAGGAGAGATACACAATCAAACACCTTCAAAAAATCATATTCTTAGATTCTCAACAGTGCCTAAAACTTTTCATGTAGACAGATAAGAATTCCTAGTCCTTTGCTTTTTCAGCCACTGCAAAATTTGCCCTGGACTATGAAAAAAATGAAAAAGCAAATGAAATAAATCCAAATTTATGCCTCACTCTATGAATGGTAAGCTTCTCTAGGCTGCAGGCAAAGGCTGACATTACCTTTGTAATATCATTTCATTCCTGAAAAAAAAAAAAAAAGCACAACACAATGGAAACTGGCTTCAAAAGAAAGGAAAACATTGGGGTTCTTGGCCAAAAAGACCCATATTAGACTTGTCGTCCTCTCATTTAGATTTGACAGGCATCCCTTGTCATGAACTGACCAGAACAGAGAGGTGAAGTGATGCCTTTTACTGGACCAACACAGGATCTACAATAAGCTTTCAGGCCAACAGCAGCCATTCATTAAAGTTTATTAATGTCACAGATCATTGCGGCATTTCTCATTTTTTTCTGGTTATTAACTTAAAAAGTTAAGCAATAATTGGGTGTCAAGCAAATCCATTATTGGTGCCCCCACTTTTTTGGAAGGTACAGCAGAGAATGTGTGATTACCTCTAATCTGTGGCAGTCTCTGCAGTTAGGTATACAAGTCAAGGAGTGCAGGGGTACAGTCCTCTGCACTGTGAAAAGGAGTTTTACTGAACTTTTCAAAACTGGTATTCTGATGGAATTTTTTGTCACTGTCTCTAGATTCAGGTAGTTATATCTCAGTGAATTATAACATTTCTTTTCACAGCATGTCTATTAACAACAATATTCAAAAGGTACTAATCTGTTTGGGCTTAAAGGTTTAAAATAATGTTTTTTTTAACAATAAAACAATTTTAAGCAATAAAATGCTTAGAACTTATCATGATTAGCAGTAACCTCAGAAAATCAAAATGTACATGTTCCCTAAAAGGAATCCTGATGTGATTCCAGAAACTCTGTATCTAGACATTAACATTCAAGCAGCAGTGAAGCATCTAAATCAGTGCTTTGCACCAATAAAATGTAGCAAACAACATTCAAGGAAATCCCAAACTGAAGAAGTAACTAGGAGCAAAGGATACACTGACAGTAAACAGTCTGTTCAGATTGGGGGATTTATACGATCAAATTCATCAGACAATATCTGAGTCAGAACTCAGTGTCTGCCTTACATCACACAAATGAATTTACAGTGAGCAACAAATGGCTTCTGTCTGCTGTTAATGTTGAGATTTGTTAATCTGCTTGAAATGACTGAACAGTACTCTCTAAAGGACTGGCATATTTATTGCAAGTGCTGTTATTAATGTTGCAAGATACGGAAACATTGTCTAATTTCACCTAATATTCTAAGAAATGAGTTCAGCGCTACGATAACTACTACTAACTTGTTACAGAACAGCAACGTATACTAATTCCAAGCTCCAAACTTTACAGAATCAAGGAATACAACAATATATTAATACCTTTCCTCTGGCTCAAAGAACACACTCAGCATCACTGTTATGCTAATGAATAAAATCTGCTTCCTCAATATTTAATGTTTACTACAGGATATATTCTTCATGAATGGCTACAACTGATCACCTGCACAGGCAATATTAAGAGCATAAGACCTACAATTAAGAAATGTGTGCCATATTACTGTGAATGGATATGAGACAACTAAACAGTGTAAGAAACTTCTCTGTGTGGAAGATTTTCAGTCCAAATATTTATAGTTAATCACTGTATATTAATCAGATCAGACAATAGTAGTAGAAGTAGCGAACGTAAACTTCTAAGTCCATTCTTCCCTGCCAATTTTCTGTATCCGTTTGTATCTACTGGCGTTGGTATAACAAACATAAGAACCAGAGTTTCATGTTAGATATGGCACCGCCTATGGCTGCCTCTTACTACAACTGCTGACTGTACTTATTGTGCACTTTCTAGAAAATTCCCAGTCTAAGTTTCAGTCACCAGTAATGGAAAGGCCACACAAGATGAAAAGGATTAAACATTAATCAAACATTTTTCCATAGTCTGAAGTAAACTAAGTAAAAACCGTAACCACTTGTGTCCAGTGTCATGATTTAGAAAGAAAATTAGATGTTTGTTCCTAAAGCTGAAAGTCAGCTTGTTGTTAAACATTTTTCAGCAGTTATGACAATGTGCTGAAAAATTCCATCTACAGAATTCTTTATAAATATGGCATCTTTCATTTGTGGTGCTGAGTAAAACAGCATGTTGTGTAGAGGTGTGAAAATGTACTTGATCCAGGACTGCACAAATTATACATCACATTTATGAAGTTCTGTCAAATATGATTCTGTTTAAATGCTGCCATCAAAATACTTAAAGTGACTGAAGTTATGACTCAGTAATGAGCCGTAATTACAGCCATAAACTGGACATTTTATTGTATTTATATAGCATGTTGTCAACATACCTTTCTTATTAGCTCATGTAATGAGCACAGTAGGTGGAATATTTTAAACCCTTAATAAAACATAATAAATGCTTCTTCTGGAATGCAAACAGACTGTGACCAAGATATGAAAAATGACAGATGCCACATTCACAGGAGTTCTGTAAAGAAATGCCTCTACTATGATTCTGGGATAGAACACTATGAAAGTGAAAAACCTGCATTTGCAAATCTGAACACAGGCTATTTGAACCCAGGTTCATAACACTACCATCTGTACATAACTTATCACTAGTATTCAACAGAGATAGTTTTAAAATTTAAACTTACAAACAAGGGCAAGGAAATTTCTGAACTTGTGGCAAAAATGAGAGTCTCCAAATTTTATAAAAAGGCTCCTGTTATTAGAAATGAAAGGCAAGCAGACTAGTATGATGCATTAGACATCTATAATATAATACATAACACTTAAAACTGGTCATATTCATTATAAAAGGAATAAAAAAAATCACACCATGGTAAAAACAATCTCAAAAAATCTTAGGAGATTTGAATTCTCAGTGGTAATACAGCACTTCAGAGCCAAGCTGTATCCAGCATAGTTTGGTCCTTAAGACTTCAAAAAACTTTCTTCCAGAAGGAATGGCTCCACAATCTGGATTGTTTATAAGCATCGGCTCTTAAATCTAGGCTGTTCTAAGTACAGGTTACTTTAATGGTGTAAAAGCAATTCTCCATGTCACTGGTTGTCAGTGCAACAGGACACTTTATCACATTTTCTACACTGAAATCTCAATCTACTTTTATGAAATATCAGACACACATATATTCTTAAATTGTAATGGGGTCAATATCTGGCTACTTAGTCCAAGTCCCAAATCACAGTGGCCTTCTCAAAATCAAGCCATATGACCCGATTCAGCACTAGCATTTCTCTCTCTTATCTGAAGGAAGCTTCAGTCTGTTTCAGGGCTACTGCGAAGGGTCTGAATTTGTGCTACAACAGCGGAAGCACAGCAGTTTGCTTAGTCAACAAACCCAGAGTAAAAAGCTCAAGGCATTCCATTCTGGACCAGGTTTCACATGCAGAAACCACAGGTTTTGGGAAATTTTGTTCAATTCAATGCACAGGTCAAACTGTAAACACTCCAAAATGTGAGGCAGTGAACTGCTCAGCAAAAACTCAAGAGTTTATCCCAGTCAAAGTTTCAGGACCTTCAGCCCCACACATACAAGATGCAGCTGCTTAAATATAGACACTGTGCTTTGAAAAATCAGGTACACAAGTCACTTAAGTTAATATCACTCATGGTATGACCAAAAGATAAGCCACAAACAAAAGAGTTCTAATCCCTGAGTACAACCATAGGCAAGAGGCAGTACCACACACACACACACACACACACACACACACACACACACACACACACACACACACACACACACAATACATGATATCAAGATATGGGTTTTACTGGTTTTTACTCAAGTCTCCTGCAGGCTGCACTTGATGGAGAAGCACAAGTATCAAAACACAAGAGGGGTGAGTAAATCACCACAACCCATACTGGTGTTTTAATGCTGCGATACAATGGAGTTTGTCTTGTCTTATGTCTTCATATCTGTGGATGAGTCATGTCTACTGTTCAAGTTAATACTGCATTCTCTACTGGTTCTCTGTATTAAAGTTTACACTTTTTTACTCTTTTTCATCTTTAATGCAGTTTGAAAGAAATCTGATATATTATCTTTAGTGGTATGTGATTGATTTCTTTATCTGTATGTTAGAAGTATTTGTTTTTGTTTGGTTTAGAAGCCAGTTACTTAAGCAAGTTATTTTTGGGCTACTGCACACAAATGTCTTGTAAAATGTCGTGTTGGTTTGAACAATAGTGGTGGAGTTTATCCTCTTCATTTTTAAAAAATTATATTGGAAATATAAAGTACCAAATGTAGCAGACAACAACTGTCTTGTTCTGTAAAAAGAAATACTCAAAGTCTCATTCTACTGACTAATTTATAATGTAATCTAGCATAGAACCAAACAAGCAATACTGATTAAAAAAAAGTTTAACGATTCTTACAGAAGCTGCCTAAATAAATAACATAAGTGATAATGTAAAGTAAAATGTAAGCTCCCAGGTTTCATGGTAGACTACACAAGTATGCTACTGACCTTGTACAATCTACTGGAATGATCTGTTGTGGAGAACACACTTTCAACCTCAACAAAGGCTGCGTAATATAGGATACCGACTGTAAGTCTGCTATCTCTGTTTTTCAAAAAATATTATAAAATAGTAACATAAAATAAGTACACAGAAAAAGCAACACAATTATAAGGTTGCTATATTCTTTTTTTACTAGTTTTAAGTGGTGCTGCGGTAGCGTTGTCACCTCACAGTAAGACGTTGTCCTGTTCGATTCACAGCTAGAGCGTCTTCTGTGTGGAAACATGCGTGAATGGGTGTACCTTTGTTGAAGGTTGTGTGTCAGGGCCGGCAACTCGGCACATAAAAATCTACTGCCAATCATTAGCGGACTGGAGTTCCGCTGTGGCGACCCCTAACCGGAAAAAGCCGAAAGACACAACAACAACAACATTTGTGTCATTCCATAACCAGACACAATCACAGAATTGTACTACAGAAAACACACCACAAACACCCATGTTTTGAAAGACTATGGTGCTCAAAATAAACCCTTGTAAATGTAGTTAGTTTGGGTTTCCTTGTAAAGTCTTACATATCACATTCAGTAGTATTGTGCATGCACTGCTTGGAATGGAAGGATGAGACCTGTTGTACAATATGATTACAGAACCAAGATAAGGCCCTTAGGATTAAAGAATTACTGAATGAGCCTATTTCTTTATTACATGACGCTGATCAACATATTATTTCATTCAGATTTGAACTATTTCTGTTCAATACACAACATTCTAACAAGTTGTGGTAATCTGGTATATTCCATTCCATCTGTTTTCACACATTTGCACTGTCTGCAAATAGTGTTGGTCAAAACAATGACAAAGTATCCTATTCTGAGGGCATGTCTTATGCCAACTGCTACACTGCATTGTCAGGCATGGAATAACTGTATTTGTAACTCTCAACTATCTATGCCTTATATTTTTTGTCTGTTCATCATAAAATTTGTGGCTTTGTGTCAAATCACTGAGAAATGAAGTCCCTAAACAATGATGTGCATCTGAGTTCAGACTTCATTTCCTTCAGAAAATGCATGTCAGTGCAAAACGTATTGTTCTAGCAACTTTCATAGTTTACAAGTGGAATATTTAAAATCTGTCCCCATTTTTGGGACTTTGCCCCTCCCCCTATTATTTTTGCTTTTGCCCAGATTTCTTGAGCTAAGAGGCTGAGAGGTATGACTGTATTACTGAATAAGCTCCTAAGTGACTTGGTGCCTTTACAATGACAAGCTTCGCAACTAACATACACTTCCTCCTGGCATCCATCTGACCCTCCAACTAAATAATGAAAGTTAGTACCTCAGCTTTTGTTCCTATACCCCAAATCATCTCTGAGTTAGGTGTGACAACTTCAACTTTCCTATGATTAGCCATGGAGCAAACTGTTAAGTAGATGCACAGAGCATTCTATTGGCTGTAGAATATAAAGAAGGAGAGAATTTTTTAAAGTTTGCCATTACTTCCTTTGTTTGAGATTTTTATTGCAGTATCACATTTGGGAGACATTTAAAGATCATGTTTTCAACATGCTTTTCTGACAGGTGTGCAACAGGGTTTAGGCTTTCTAGCAATGACTGTGTATCTTTTTTTTTTTTGTTTTGTTTTGTTGCAGCAGTTTCATCTGTATCCAGTGTATGTGTATTTCAGTAGTATGTCAGTAGTATTTGTGTTGCTTGGATGTTAATAAGTATGATCTCCACATCTTGAAAATTCATTTGTTTACCTTTTTATCATTAAAATGTGTTATGAAAGAACAGATCTAGGCACAGAAGACAGAAAACAGACCAGCATCTGCAATACTGGAACAACATACTCCCATTTTGTGTGAAAAGGCAATCAATACCTTTTCTTCACATACAAGTATGGCTGTCATGAGCGTTACATGACACAAAAATAGAAGTTATGTCCTTACCATAACGTTCCATGTGGAGTGTTCATCTCGCCTTTGTTCTTACACATGGGGTGTCGGCCGCTTGCAAGCTCTGCATCGAGAAGAAGCTCGAGACAACCTAATACCCACAATCCCCCTCTGCCTTTACCTCAGATCTAGTTTGCAAGCAAACCAGTAGTCAGAGAGAGCACACTCATGCCAAAAATTACATAAAGCAAGAAATCATGTATAACTATATATATATATACACATGTACATCATACATATACAACCACTGCAAATGCAGAAGCAGGATATTCCAGACCAGGTACCAAATTGAACGTTCTTCCTGCGGGTGGGAGGGTGGGAATGTAAGAACAAAGGCGAGATGAACACTCCACATGGAACGTTATGGTAAGGACATAACTTCTATATGTGAGAGTGTTCAATCTCGCCGTTTGTTCTTACACATGGGTAGCGTCCCCAGCTCCATGTTCCTGAGGAACTCACGGGAGAACGTTCTTGAGCACAGTGGAACCAAAGGTTGCCCTGTCCCTAGAAACCCTGTCCACTTTGTAATGAGAGATGAATGTATGTGGTTTAGCCCAAGTAGCAGCTGCACAAATCGTGTCTAATGGTAGGTGAGCTGCATGAGCCAGGGATGTAGACACTGATCTTGTAGAATGTCCTTTAGGTTTGACAGACAAAGTTTGATTTGAAGAATCATAAACGTATATAATACAATCAGTTAGCCATTTGGAAAGAGTTCGCTTAGTAACCGCTACACCTTTCCTGCTGTCAGCAAAGGCTACAAAAGTTGATCAGATTTCCTGTGATCCTTTGTTCTATCCAAATAAAACCTGAGTTGTCTATGGACATCCAATTTGTGTAACATATACTCTAACTTATTAGAGTGATTCTTGAAAAAGGTAGGTAATTCAATGGACTGATTAATGTTATTGATAGAGCAAACTTTGGGGAGAAAGGATGGATTAGTGCGAAGAGATACTCTGTCAGAGTGAAAGATCAAATAAGGGTGTTTAATAGAAAGAGCCTGAATCTCAGACACTCGCCTAGCGGATGTAATGGCTACCAAGAAGAGAGTTTTCCACGATAAATACTTCAATGGACAAGAGGAGGCTGGTTCAAAAGGGGGCAACATCAATTTGGATAATAACAGGTTCAGATTCCAAGGTGATGTGGGAGATCTAACTGGTGGTCTAATGTGAAAAGATCCTTTTAAAAAGGCCTTACAAAGTCTGTGAGCCATAATAGGTGCCCCACATTCTTCCACATGAAAGTTGGAAATGGCAGCCAATTGCACTCTTAAAGTGGCAGGAGAAGCTCCTTGATGGAACAATTCTGTTAAAAACTCCAATATCTTGTTTAACGGAGCTATGACAGGGTCCAAATGATGTGAGTTCGCCCAGAAAACAAAACGCTTCCATTTACTAGTGTAGGTCTTAGTAGTGGAAGCTTTATGAGAAGCCACTAGTATATTCTGAACTGCCGGTGTAAGAGAATCAGACCTGGCTAAAAAGGGAAGCGGAGCAGCCAAGCTGCTAGATGGAGTGATTCGAGAGAGGGGTGAGGAACCCCTGACGAGTGAGTCAGCAGACCTGGCTCTGGGTCCAGGATCCAAGGTTCCCGAATGCGGTGTTGCAAAAGAAAGGGGAACCAAATTTGACGAGGCCAGAATGGGGCAATGAGAATTATCGTCCTTTGTAGGTTGCTGGCTTTCTGCAGAAACTTTGCAATCAGGGGAAAGGGAGGAAAAGCGTACAGGAGACCCGGGGGCCAATCGTGCACCAGCGCGTCCCTGGGGACTTCCCCTGGAGGGGGTAATAGGGCAAAGTAGCTCCTGCATTTGGCGTTCATTGGAGACGCAAAGAGATCGCAGGAAGGCTGGCCCCACTTGTGAAAAATCTTCTTAGCAACTGACTGTCTGAGGGACCACTCATGAGGCAACAGGATTGCTCTGCTCAGCCTGTCGGCTATAACGTTGGATGACCCCGGGATGTGCGTTGCGATCAGAAAGCGACCCATGGACTCCGCCCATTGCCAAATTCTCATGGCCTCTCTGCATAGCTGATAAGACCTGGTTCCCCCTTGCTTGTTTATGTTCCAGACTACAGACATGTTGTCTGTCTGAACTGCAATAGTCCCTAGAGGAAGAAGGGGAGCAAAGTGTTGCAACGCTAGAAACACTGCCCTCAACTCTAGAACATTGATGTGCAGATTGTACTCTAAATTGGTCCATTCGCCTTGGACTGTCTGTCCCTGAAAGATGCCCCCCCACCCTATCAGGGAAGCATCCGTGGTTACCGTAGCTGTCGGCGTGGGTAGCACAAATGGTCTTCCGCTGGAAAGGTTGCAAGTCTGAAGCCACCAGGCTAGATGTGATTTGCATGTGTTTGTAATCAGAATTTCGTGTGTCAGAGGTAGCTGTTGGAACGACCATTGTGCAAACAGTAGCCATTGTAGAACTCTCATGTGCAGTCTTCCCAATGGTATCGCAATGAGAGAAGCTGCCATGAGACCCAAGACCTTCAGAACCAGTTTTGCTGGGGATTTTCTGGATGACAGAAGGAGAGATATTTGACTTTGTAGTGAGGCTATCCTTTCTGGAGGGAGCCTTAGAATTAAATGATGCGAATCTAATTCCGCTCCTATGAATAAGATATGCTGTGATGGCGGTAGTAAAGATTTTTCGAAATTTACGGAAATTCCGAGGTGAACACAAAGTTGTAGAGTGTAATCTCTGGCCTCTATCAGTTGACGCCGGGTGGTGGCAGAAAGGAGCCAGTCGTCCAGATACGGAAACACCTGGAATCCTAGGCGTCTCAGATGAGACGCTACCACTGCCATGCATTTGGTGAAAACCCTGGGGGCTGAGGTCAGACCAAATGGCAGGGCTCGAAACTGATAGTGACTGGCTCCCAGCCGGAAGCGCAAATGATCTCTGGACGCCCTGGCCATTTTGATGTGGTAGTATGCGTCCTTCAGATCTATTGAGCACATCCAGTCGTCCTTCTGTAAGAATGGAAGGATCGATTGAAGCGTGACCATTCAGAACTTTTCTTTCTTGACGAAGGCGTTGAGGTTGCTTAGGTCCAGAATCGGCCTCCAGTCCCCTGTCTTCTTTGGAACTAAAAAGAACCTTGAGTAAGTTCCGAATCCTATTTGGTCCGCTGGGACTGGTTGGATGACTCTTTTTTCTAGCAGCTTTGAAATTTCTATAGCTGCTGGATCTCGCAGATGGGGCGGCACATCTGGGAGTCTTCTCTTTGGAATGGGGGTGGATAGGAATGGTATTCTGTAACCTCTGGTAACAACGCTTTTTACCCAGTTGTCTGTAGTAATGTTTTGCCAGGCCTGAGGGTATAAAGCTAAGCGACCCCGACTGCCTCCAGAGCAGGACAGTCGGGCCTCCTCTCAGGAGTGCTGGAAAGGTTTTCCAGGGGGTGTATCCCTGTCACCTTGGTTTTGCGGACCCCCTCTGCCGCCAGGGCGGCGTCTTCCACCTCTGCCCCCTCCTCTGCCTCTAGAGGGGCATCACCCTGCGTGCCTGGGAAAGATCCTTGGGGTTTTTCGAAACCACATTTTCCCACCGCGTTGCCCTTTGGGGTGCGGTCTGGATGGGGTGGAAAAATGGACTCCGACAGCAGACAGAGTCTTTCCCTCCTGTTCACACCGGGTAAGGGTCTCCTTTACTTTTGGGCCAAAGAGAGTGGCACCATCAAATGGGGCGTTAGTAAAGGAAGACTTGAAGGCTTCCGCAAATGAACATAAGCGCATCCAGGATTGTCTTCGAAGAGCAATCGCTGAAGCTGCTGCCCTACTCGATCCTTCGGCTGCGTATGAGATCAGCCTCATGGATGAGTTAACAATGGATGTAAGGGTATTGAGATGTGCTGTAACTTTCTCTGAAACAGCAGCATCTGTAGTACCCTGGAGGGTATCTCCCAACTCTTTGATTAGATCCCTCTGTAGACGTGTAAAGTGGGTCAAATAGTTCAGGGATCGCATAGAAAAAGCCGCTGAACTAAAAATGCGCTTCCCGTACCTGTCCATAGTCCTAGAATCTTTGTTAGGCGGATGGACAGATGAGGAAGATTCCGACATCTCCTTTTTGTGGCGCTGCCACCACCATAGCGTCCACTGGAACTCCCTTTGTGAGGTAAGCCTTGTTTTGGGGTGCAGTAATATACTTATTAGGCTTTCTAGGGACTGGTTCCACCATGTCAGGTGTCTCCCACGCCCTTCGAGCAATCAGCTCCATTAACTCATCGAAGGGCGGAGTGACCCAGGAGGAGGAAGGGCGAGCACCAAATGCCTTCAGCAAGACTGACTCATCCTCAGAAGGGGGAAGGGACTGCCAATCACCTCTCTGTTTTAGGATCTCCAAGATGTCAGCAAAAGAGACATCTTCTGAAGGTGACTTTGGGGACCCTTCTGACTCATCCAAGTCAGTGTCCGATGTCAATGATTCTTGTGGAGAATCTAAGTGTCTCCTCTTACACAATCTTTTCCTAGGGACTTCTTCGGGGGGAGCATCCGAAGAAGCCTCCGAGGAAGAGGGGGCACCCTCCAGGGGTGGCTGAGACACCGGTGCTCGACGCTTGGATGTGACCGTTGGTGCAGAGGAGGATAACGGTCCTTTATGGGGAGGAGAGGCTGCTTCTACTGATGTGGTAGTCTGAGTAGACAACACCTTCCTCATGAGATCGAAGGCCCCCGGGTCCCGAGTCGAGGTATCTCCCGGTTCCGAAGAAATGGGGAGAATCCCCGAAACAGGCACCGAAGGTATCGACCCCGAGGACGGAACCGAGTCGATCCGAGCCGAGGCCCCGAGAGGGAGAGTCGGAACCGAAACATCGGTTCGACTCTCGGTCCCGGAACCAAGGATGGATCTGGCACCGAGGGCTCCACAATCAGTAGATCAGCCTCTTCCGGCTCCAAAGACTGGACAGGTCTCAGAGGAGGAACAGATGGAGATAATGGAAGGCCTTCAAGTCTCGACACCAATTGGGTGGAAACCGAGATGAGTTTGGATAAGGCCGTATTCTCCAGTAATTTCTGCACCACGCGGTCAACATCGGTGTCGGAGAGGGGCCTGGAAGAACGGGTCGAAGGAATCGAAGACGGAGCCGACCTCAACAGTGTCGGGGGGGGGAGCTCCGTCACCGGTTCCAAGACTCGAGGCTCGGACACTGACAACAGTTGAACACTCGGCCCCGAGGTCTGTGGAACCGGTGATCGAACCTTAACCGAAGAGCTCGGAGCCGATGACTTGGGCTCCGACGTCTTCGATTCCTTCGAGGACTTGGATGCCTGGTCTGAAGCATCCAGAGCCTCTTGAAAGGAAGGTTTCAATAAACCCCTATCCATGAGTTTCCTGCGCCTATCTGTCATGACCCTCCCACTGAAAGAATGACAAATAGAGCAGTCTTCCTGCAGATGGAGAGGGCCAAGACAGTAGACGCAGGAACTATGATTGTCAGTGATTGACATTTTTTGCCCACATTGGCAACGCTTAAAACCAGATTTAGTCTTCTCAGACATCTTAACTAAATGTGGAAAAAAAGGTGAAAAGTCAAGTCCAGGTAGTATGTCAAATCCGGTGTAATTGTCAAATCCAGTTAAAGAGAAATGTATATCCAGTAATTGTCAAATCCAGTTGTCAAATCCTAAAGGGGTGGTAGGCCCCGAGGGAAACTCTAATAAGTTTAAAATTAAACTTAAACGGAACTGAGAATTCCTCAACCGTAACAAACACACACACTTAGTCACTAAACAAAGTTTATAGAAGAAATTTAAGTAGAAACAACAAGAAAAAAATCTTAATCTTAGCTTTAGTTGTTCGAGCTCGACCCAGTGATGCGAACGCTGCAGCGGCAAACTAGATCTGAGGTAAAGGCAGAGGGGGATTGTGGGTATTAGGTTGTCTCGAGCTTCTTCTCGATGCAGAGCTTGCAAGCGGCCGACACGGAGCCGAGGATCGGCTCTGAACCCATGTGTAAGAACAAACGGCGAGATTGAACACTCTCACATTGAACACCAACATAAGTAACTTGAAAATGTAAAAAAAGACTCTCATCTTGTCCCTGTGTTTGCTTTCTTGTTGCGCTCTGCTCATGCCTGCATCTTGCAGGCTGCAAACTCAGGTTGCCAACATCTGTATTGACTTTCACAAATGTGTGCTACTGTGTAATTGTGAAGTACTTTACACGGTACCACAATCAAACATCCACATTTACGTTAAATGAATATAAAAGATGATGGCTGAAGGGGAACTGTGTCCATCCATCTGAATATCAGTAGAAGGTGTTGTTCTGTTTTATTTACATTCATGCAGACACTTTTAGCTCTGGTAAGAGAAAAAAATTGATCTGCCTTCAAATTCAACAAATAATTTACTCAAATACATGTGAATTTTGCTAGAAATAAAAGTACAATGGCTGCACAGAAAACATACACTTACAGCTGAGTAACATGCTCACAGAATATCTCATCTAAGTATATGAATGTCAAAATTGGGTTAGGGATCTGACAAGGGGCAATGAAAGCGATAGGGTGCAAACCATAGTATCTCACATCCTCACATTCTGCACCAGGAAACACAACCTACTTTACTGCTGCAGTAATGCAGATTTACGGAAAAAGAGTCATTACTTTAAGGAAGCTCCTCCCAGGGAACAAGCTAAGATAGTATTGGAAGTATCAGCCATAATAACCAAGCCCCAGTAACATACTGGGATGAAGCCTGGACTATGGTCTGGGAGATGGGAGGGACAATGAGCATAATTATCACAAGAGGGAAGGAAGATGGGGGTATAGCATAATGTTCTTCAAGCTCTAGTGGAGGCCACGATTTAGCAAAACAACAGGCTGGGTATGTGAAGGGCTGAGGAGGCACGGTCACCCGAGGTCCAAGGGCAGGCATCTCCTCAGCTGGCTACTCTTCATTGCCCAACTGAGCCTTCCAAGATGAAGTTACTATGGAGCAGACAGGATCTAGAAAAGGCTGTAGCATGCATGAAAGTGGATATCGCACTGCCAGCTTCAACATCCAAAGGGTTGGCTTCACTTCATCTTCCCACCCTGTCTATGATGAGAAGGATTCCAACCAATAACCAAAAAAAACACTACTCCCCATCCCTTCATCAGGAAAGCTTTATGGTGGGGGGAGTTGTACCAGGCATAGTGGAAGAGAACAATGGAAGCAAAGTTGGGCAATAGATGGCCCACTGAGGGGGATTCAAAGGGACAAAGAAGTATCATGCATAATGTTGAATACTTTCTCTCTGATATTGCCTTTCCATGTTTCATTTATGTGGTGCAAAGCCTTACCTTATACCAATACAAATTATTTATTTGTTTATTTACTTTTGTTACTATGTAGTCCCTCTGAACCACATTTCATTTTTCAAGAAAGGCCTGAGGAGTAAAGTATTAATCTGCATAAAGACCCATATGCAAAAATACAAAACTCTGCAAAATGAGCCATTCTCTGACAGCACGTAATTGCACATGTGCACTGCACTGTGTACTACATGTGGTGACACAATACATGACTGCCACTTTGTGGTCCTGTCTAAATCTTCTGCACCAAAGTAATGCATTAAATAATGAAATAAGTGCATGTGTGTTTGAATGACCAGTTTTCCAATGTCAGGTTCATTATTCATTAAAATCTCCCAGTTTCTTTCAGTTAAATATCTGGTGGTAACTTAAATGCTTCTTCATATGTTTCATCTGCTCCACAATAATTAATGCCACAGGCTGCAGGTATGATTGCCTTGCTTGAATCTCATAGTCACCTTATAAACAATGAAGGAGTTGCCATATGATGATACTAAGGGGACAGTAGAGTACAGAACAATGTGCATCAGCACAGCGGTTCTAATGGATGGGCAGTAAGAGCTCACATACTTCTGGTGCTGAAACTTAAATAAAATATTGTTTTTTTGTAACCTTCCAAGACACTGAATCTTGAAACTAAAACGCTCTGCTTTATAACTTACAGGTTTTATATATATTTTTTTTAATTAGAAAAGCTGGAACATTTGCCTAAATGCTCTTATCATTTGCAACATTTGCCTTATGATATGGTGAGAGCAACTGTATACATAGTTCCAAACTCTGAGCATTTTGAATATTTGTACAAACTCTCAAAGTATTTGAAAAACTTGTGTAAAAGCTTAAAAATCTGTAACATTTAACTTAATGTACAGGGCATAATCTTCACTACATGGACCACTTGTCTAAAAAAAGACTACTTACGTGCATTTTCAGGATTTGAGCAACAGCTCAGAATATTTGTACAATTGAAGCTTTTGTTATCTGCAGCATTTTTTAAACACTCAGTACTGTGGTACATTGACACATTGGTTACTGTTGCTTCCTGTCAGCTCCAAGATCTATACTAAATTCTGGCTTTGGGATGGTAGATGGATTCTGCATTTTTTTAGTACTCTGGTTCCTTTTGATTTTCCAAAAAGCATGCCATATTCCTGCAAAAACTGTTCCTAAGTCTGTGTCCCTTTGTAAAGTGGTTTTACGCTCTATGGTAGTGGAACTAACCCAGTTAACAAAATAAAACATGAAATAAAATGTTTACAACTGCTAAGACCATCTTTGTCTAGAGAATAGCAAGATCATCTAAATCATTATCTAAAAGCTATCAGCATCTGAAGCATAATGGCCACTATGTAATTTACACAACTGATTTTGTGTTACTTTATTATCTGTGCTGATTCTGGTATGCTATCTGAACATTACAACGGTTGGTTAAATTGCTAAGTACCATAGCCATTCATGTGGCAACTTTGAAATTGAAAGTGATTTTTCCCTTTCTCCAAAGTTGGCAACCTTTGTGTTAGTTATCTTAAGCAAGACGTACAAATCTGGACATTTTGCCTTCATCCAATTACTTCTGTCACTAGAGCTGGCCATCCTCTTCATATTCAACTGGTCAACCTAGGCTAGAATCAATACTATTAAAAATTCTCTTTGTACCATACATGTGACTTCTCATAAAAAGGATCTAGAAATTATGTGTAGGCAGGTCTTTAGGTTTTTAATGTGTTGCAAACTTTTGGAATATTTATCTAAATTTTACATACACTGAAGCAATGGCTAAACTTTCAAAGCATGTGCCTGAATAAAGCAGAATACTTAAACCCTTTTCTAAGTATTCAGAACCTCTTGAATATTTGGTGAAATGCTCAGACCATTTTGAATATGTGAACTATTTATCTTAATTAAAACGTTAACAGTTAGCTGCACATTTTAAGCATTTGCCAAAGCAATCTGAGTATCTGCTGAACAGTACTTAAGAACATCAAGACTAGTTTTTAAATGCTTAGAGCCTTTGGAGCAGTTTTCTGAAAGCTCTACCTGTTTGGTGAATTTGTATAGATGAAGTAGCTGTTAAGTCATGCAGAGCACATGGAATGCATGTAAATACTGAGAAACTTTTGAATATTTTCTTGAGTGCTTTGAATACTCAGAATAGTTATAAAACATTCACAGGATTTGAAGAAATTGTCAAAATGACTACAGCATCTGAAGCATTTTACTAAGTGATCTAAATGTTCGTATAAATAAAACAGAATATTTAAAACATGTAGAGAAATGGTTTGAGGATTCAAATTATTTGTGAAACTGCTCACATCATTTTGATTTACTTAAACAGTCAGTTTATTTGAAGTAGTTTATAAATGTTATCTAAACACATTTAAATGAGAACTTTTAGTTATGTACTTACCATAACTTCGGATGTATGGGATCCATCTCGCCTACATTCATGACAGATGGGTTCGGAGCCGATCCATCGGCTCCGACTCGGCAACTTATACACTAGCACGAAGTCTCTCATTGGCTGGGCTACTCCCTATCCCAGGATGCACTACACCTGCTTCCCCAGATCTTGTTTGTTCGCTTTCATACACCCATGTAAACACAGCAAACACTATTAGTCACTATAACCAACTAAAGTTCTTCAAGAAAGAACACCAAGAAAAAGTGACTACAGCTCCTCTAAATCCAAACGGAAGGGGGAAGGAGGGTGGGTACTTATGAATGTAGGCGAGATGGATCCCATACATCCGAAGTTATGGTAAGTACATAACTAAAAGATGTAATGGGATCCTATCTCGCCTACATTCATGACAGATGGGACAGCGTCCCTAGCACCTACATCCCGGGTGGCTCATTGGAACACACTCCTGAGAACTGTGGAACCAAAGGAAGCTCTGCCTCGAGAAACCACATCCAATTTGTAATGAGAAATAAAAGTGTGCGGAGATGTCCAGGTTGCCGCAGCACAGATATCATCTATTGATAACTTGGAGTGAAAAGCTACGGAAGTAGCCATTGCCCTGGTAGAATGAGCCTTGACTGGAAAGGGAAGTTCTTTATGAGCCTGTGAATAAATAAAAATGATACAATCTTTAATCCATTTAGATATGGAGGCTTTTGTTACCGGTTGACCCAATTTGTTCGCTGCAAAAGAAACAAACAACTGATTTGATTTCCGCGTTTGAGTGGTTCTATTCAAATAAAAACGTAGTTGTCTATGTACGTCCAATTGATGCAAAGTATATTCTGCGTTATTGGAGAATTCTGGGAAAAAGACAGGGAGTTCTATAGTTTGTTGCATACAGAAGGAAGAGGCCACCTTTGGTATAAATGCAGGGTTTAATTTCAATGAAACTCTATGCTTGTGAAAAATCAAATAGGGAGGATCAGAACAAAGAGCTTGAAGTTCTGAAACTCGCCTAGCAGATGTTATGGCTACTAAAAAGGCTGTTTTCCAAGACAGAAATTTTAAATCACAAGTAGCAGCTGGTTTAAAAGGACGGGCAGTTAGGGCAGCAAGAACCATATTCAAATCCCAAGGGGGAACAGGCTGAGATAAAGGAGGCCTAAGGAGCCAAGCCCCTTTAAGGAAAGCCTTACAAAGTTTGTGAGACATCAATGAAGGTTCAAAAGAAGCATGAAAATTAGAGATCGCTGCTAATTGAACCTTAATGGTAGAAACTGAAGAGCCCGACTGAAAAAGGGAGGCCAGAAAATTCAGAACCTCCGATACTGGAGCAGTGAGAGGATCTATACCTCGTTCTTGAGCCCAGAAGGCAAACCTTTTCCATTTACTGGAATAAAGTTTGATGGTGGAAGGTTTATGGGAAGAAGACAGAATGTGGGCCACATCCGGCGAGAAAGCATTATCTCGGACTAAGGATGGAAGTGGAGTAACCATGCTGCCAACTTCAGGGACCTGAGGGACGGATGAAGCCGTCCTGACTGATGAGTCAACAGGTCTGGCACCGGATCCAAAAACCATGGACCTTCTATCGCATGCCTCTGTAGGAAAGGGAACCAAACTTGACGAGGCCAGTGCGGGGCAATCAGAATCATCTCGCTCTCCAGGTAAATGGCCTTCTGTATCACCCTCTGTAGGAGGGGGAACGGAGGGAAGGCGTAGAGAAGACCGGGGGGCCAAACGTGAGTCAGAGCGTCCCTGGGAATCTGTTCCTTGGATGGGAACAGTGTGAAGAACTCTCTGCATTTCACATTGTGGGGGCTGGCAAACAGGTCGCAGCAAGGAAGACCCCATATGTCGAAGATTTTCGCAGCTATACTCTGATTGAGGGACCACTCATGGGGCAAGAGAATGGTCCTGCTTAATCTGTCCGCAATCACATTGGACTTCCCCGGTATGTGCGTTGCCATTAGAAAGCGGTTGGTAGCTACCGCCCAGTGCCAAAGTCTCATGGCTTCTCTGCATAGTGGGTAAGACCTGGTACCCCCTTGCTTGTTTATGTACCATACTACCGACATGTTGTCGGATAGGATCGCAATTGGGCCCTGTGGGAGAGCGTGATGGAGAGCTTGGAGTACCAATAGTACCGCTCTCATCTCCAGGACATTGATATGCAAATGTGTTTCCTGGATCTGCCATGTGCCTTGGACTGACCTGTCCAGGTAATGACCCCCCCACCCTACCTGGGAGGCGTCCGTGGTCACAGTGGCAACGGGACGTTGAGGAATAAAGGATCGCCCTTGGTCGAGATTTGACTGTAGAAGCCACCAACGCAGATCTCGACGGCAACTCTCCGTGATTATGATTAAGTGGTTCAAGGGCAGTTCCTGATAAGACCATTGAACCGACAGTAGCCATTGTAGAATTCGCATGTGAAGTCTGGCCAAGGGAACTAGGAGTATAGTCGACGCCATCGAGCCCAACAGTTGTAGGATCCGATGGGCCGGGGCTCTTTGTAAGTGAAGGCAGGATTTGACCTGATCTTGTAAGATCTGAATTCTTGCTGCCGGTAAGAAGGCGCATTCTTTTTGTGTCTAAGTCTGCGCCTATGAAAGTAATACGCTGAGAAGGCTGTAGTACAGATTTTTGCAAATTGAATGTGATCCCCAAGAAACGGCCCAAGTTGAGCGTGACTCTGAGCGCTTGGAGAAGTAGATGCTCAGAGGTGGCTGTAAGGAGCCAGTCGTCTAGATAAGGAAACACCTGGAATCCCAGACTTCTCAGGTGAGCAGTTACCACTGCCAGACATTTGGTGAACACCCTGGGGCTGTGGTGAGACCAAAGGGCAGTGCTCGGAATTGAAAATGACTGGCTCCGAGGCGGAAGCGTAAATGTCTCCTGGACTCTTGAGCTATGGGAATGTGATAGTAAGCATCCTGGAGATCTATGGAGCACATCCATGCATTTTTTTCCAGCAAAGGAAGAATAGATTGAAGAGTGACCATTCGGAATTTGGACTTCTTTACGAAACGATTCAATGAACTGAGGTCCAAAATGGGCCTGAAGTCCCCTGTCTTTTTTGGTACCAAAAATAATTTTGAGTAAGTTCCTGATCCGATCTGGTCGGTGGGGACAGGCTGGATGGCTCTTTTTTCTAGCAGCTTTGAAATTTCTAATGCTGCCTGATCCCGCTGACTGGTGGCATGTCCGGGATTTCCCTTAAAGAAAGGGGGGGTTTGTTGAAAGGGATGATATATCCTCCGGTAATAATGCGAAGCACCCACTGATCGCTTGTTATGGATTCCCAAGCTTGTGGATGCGCCGCAAAGCGACCCCCGACTGGCTCCGGAGCTGCACAGTCAGGCAACCACTCAGGAACGCTGGTTGTATGAAGAACCACGAAAGGAATCGCGGTCTCCAGAGTTACGGGGGCCTCTGCCACCTCTGGGGCGGCGTCTTCCAAAATTCCCCCCCCCCCCGCCTCTGGAGGGGGAATCACTGGGTGGAGTAGAGAAAGACTTTTGGGATTTTTTAAACCACATTTTCCCTCCTCTCCCAGCCTTGGGATAAGGCCTGGAAGGAGCGGAATAACGGGCCCCAACGGCAGTCAAAGTCTTGCCCTCCTGCTCGCACCGAGTTAGTGTGTCCTTCACCTTGGGTCCAAACAAAGATGAACCATCAAAGGGGGCGTCGGCGAAGGAAGACTTGAAGAGCTACGTAAACGAACACAAGCATAACCAGGCTTGTCTCCTAAGGGCAACGCCTGTTCCCGCTGCTCTACTCGCCCCCTCGGCCGCATACGAGATGAGCCTCATGGACGAGTTAACAATAGAACAAAGAGTAGTCATCTGTGCGCCAACAGTCAAGGCCAGCGCTTCAGGTAGATTACCCACAAGGGAGTCATTTAGCTCTTTGAGAAGATCCCTTTGGAGCCTTGTAAAATGACATAAATAATTCAGCGACCGTAAGGAAAAAGCCGCTGAGGAGAGGGTACACTTCCCGTACCTATCCATACTCCTAGAATCCTTATTAGGAGGATGAATAGACGTCGAAGCCTCTGCCACGTCCTGCTGTGTGGCAGAAGCCACCACCAAAGCATCTACCGGTACACCCTTTGTGAGAAATTCTTTTTGTGGGGGGGCTGACAAGAATTTATTGGGCCTCGCAGGCACCGGTTCCACAGAATCAGGGTGTTCCCACACCCTTCGAGAAATCAAATCAAGGAGTTCATCGAAGGGCGGAGACACCCAGGAGGCGGAGGGCTGGGCCCCAAAGGCCTTGAGGAAGACTGACTCCTCAGTTGAGGGGGTTTTGGCTTGCCAGTCACCTCTCTGTCTCAGAATCTCCAAGATATCTGAGAAGGAGATATCATCCGAAGATGATTTGGGGGACCCCTCAGCGTCATCGAGGTCAGTATCCGATGTAATAGACTCATCTTGGGAGTCTACGTGCTTCCTCTTACACAATTTCTTCCGTGGGGGTTCGTCCGAAGCAGTTTTGGACGGACCACCCGGAAGAAGGGAACCCCCTATTGGGGTATCCTCAGGCCCCGGGGCCCCGCTGCCGGGGGGCTGCAATGCAACAGAGGCACCAGTCTCCAAATCTAGGGACG
Organism: Protopterus annectens; assembly: GCF_019279795.1. Lineage (NCBI taxonomy): Eukaryota > Metazoa > Chordata > Ceratodontiformes > Protopteridae > Protopterus > Protopterus annectens. The sequence goes on from NC_056742.1 coordinate 348,006,346, forward strand.
GTGAGGTAGAGTCTAGTTGAACCGGCAAGGGCATGGCCAGCGCGCTCCTCATGGCCTCAAAGGCCGGACCTCCAGAATCCAAGGAAGTCACTGGTCTAGAGGCCACGATGGCACTGGGAATTCCAGCAGCCGATGCTCCGAGAGGAAGACTAGGTACCGAGGCACCTAATCCCAAGGTATTCCCCTCGGGCCCGGCTGTAGAGGTCGCAGTACCAAACCCTGAACCGGAGGACAGGGTAGGAAGCATGGTTGGAGCCAAAAGGCCTGATAGGGGTCTCTGCTCCGACCGTATGGCTCCACATTGCTCTACCACCACCGGCTCCAACAACTCAGAAGAGGTTGGAGGAGGAATCAAAAGTGTAGGGGGGGGGGATCGGCTCCGAAGCAAACTGTGCTGGAGCCGAGACCATTTTAGCAAATACTGGAGATTGGAAGAGCCTCTGTAAAACCCTATCCAGGTCCGAATCCGATAGTCTCAAGGATTTAGAGGAGGTAGACACTCGAGAAGACTTTCCTCTCGGCTCCGAGGGAGAAGGGGACCGGCTCCGAAACGGCTCCAATACTGTCGGCGCCGACTCCACCAACTCATGGATCACTATCGGCGCCGAAGAAGCCTTTTTCTTCAGAGCCGAGGGGGAAGAGTCTGAGCTGCACACTTCCACCGGCTCCGAAGCCATTGGAGCCGATGGAGGTGATTCACCTCTCGATACTCCAACTTGCGGCTCCGAAGACAATGGAGCCGAAGTAGGAGGTATCGAGGCAGACTCTTCGACACTTGGCCCCGAAGTCAGTGGAGCCGAGGAAGAAGAGGTCAACTTTTTCTTTTTAGAAGTCGGCTCCGACGGACTTGTCGGAGCCGACGATCTTCTTTGGAAGCAACAGGAGGATTCAAAGCTTCCTCAAAGGAGGGTTTAATAAGCCCTTTCAAAATAAGCTTGTTCTTACGTTCTTGAAGAACCCTAGCAGAAAAGGCATGACATACGCTACAAGTCTCTTGTAGATGTTTCGGCCCCAAACAATAAACACAAATAGAATGGCTGTCTGTTATGGACATTTTATAACTGCACCGAGTGCATTTTTTAAACCCTGACTTTTGTTCTTTAGACATAGTACAGGATCAAGAACAATAGAGTTCACCACAAAAATTAGCACTATGAAGAAAAACAGCGCCAACTGAAAAGCGCAAGACTCACTGGCGCAAGCACTCAGAAGAATTTACCTCACAAGTAACTGACAAACAGAACAACGGCCCAAAGCCCTCTAATTTAAACGGGCTTGGCCCGAAAGACAAATAACCACAAAGGAATTAAATTAATAGGCCTTTAGACTAAAAAGAACACAAGGATAGGGCAAGGGCCCTCTAACTAAAACGGGCCTTGCCCGACAGACAAAAAGGAACAAGTACCAGACAACACTCAAGCACTCAAACTTCACAAATAGTATAAAAGAAGCTGTTAAAACAGCAGTTTGTTTAATAAATGACAAAAAACCCCAAGGTCAAGGACCAATAAAGGTAAAAGTAAACACTTAGCTCCAGCCAAGTCGAGACCACGTCCAGCTTGTAAAGCAGCAAACGAGATCTGGGGAAGCAGGTGTAGTGCATCCTGGGATAGGGAGTAGCCCAGCCAATGAGAGACTTCGTGCTAGTGTATAAGTTGCCGAGTCGGAGCCGATGGATCGGCTCCGAACCCATCTGTCATGAATGTAGGCGAGATAGGATCCCATTACATCCATTCATTTTGCTCATATCGACCTATCCTTGGTTCCACTGCTATTGAATCACTTCATTCCAATTTATTTTACTCAGGAGTTGTACTGCTATCAAGTTTTTGGTTAAGTGTAACTTTAAAAGTTGTACATTTATTCTGGCAGGATGATTTAGAGTTTTTTGTATGAAAAATATTAAAGTTCCTGTTTCATATTTTGTGTAATTCATTTCCTTTGTATTGAATGATATTTGCTTTTCCACTGCAGTTTTTCTGCTGCTGAAGTTTTTCCTTCCTGAAGTTTCCATTCTTAGGTGTTTTCACTTATTCTGCAATTATATGAGTGGAATTAAGTTATGTAAAGGGGTGTGGGTATTTGTGGTATATCACTTTTAATGGCCTCATTGGGACTGAGTTATTTTAATGATATATCTAAACAAGTAAAACAAAGAGCACTTGAATTGTTCACCCAAGTGCTTAAAGCCTTTGCACCAGTTTATTAAATGTCCTGAGTACATGGTACGCTTCTGGAAATGTTCAAAGTATTTGCAGGAATTTTCTAAATACTCAGTGTGTTTATCTCACTGATCTGATAATTTAATATGAAGGCATGTAAAACATTTATTTGAATTGTTAGAGCATATCATTTCTTCATTTTGTCAAAGCATGACTGCTTTGAGTTTTTGAAGAACTTAGTTAAATAAATGCTCACAGCATTCTATGCCTAAAAGCTGAACATTTAAATATTCAAAGCACTTGCAGGAGTTTCCTGAAGTACCTGAAAAAAGGGCATTTATGAGTTCAGTTATAGTAAGTAGAAAGTATATGGATTGACTGATTGTTTAAATGCCCACAGCATTTGTAAAAAAATAATGTACACAGTATTCAAAACAGGCATCTAATTGTTCAGAAGCTTTGGAACAATTTCATGACTGCTGTGCATATATTGTTCTTGTCTGTATACAGATTCTTGCTGTATAAACATAACTTTTTCTTCTTGGAAAAAAAAACAGAAAGCTCAAAAGATCCATTTTAAGACACTCTAATGATATTTAATGATATTTAAAAAAGGAAAGAAACACATACAGCATGTCTATATGAGATCAACATAGCATTAAATTTAAAATTCCTTGGAAACTACTCTATCAGATATACTACTAGCTGAGCAAATTGGATTAAATAAGGAAATTATTTTTTTCAGCTGTGGTAATTCCTTGCTGAGTTTAATTCTGGTGGCTGATAAAAAAAGCAATCACATGAAAATGGAAATCAAAGTGTAAACCAATTGTACTAGAAGCAGTGAGCATAATAATGAGATAAAACAACTGGAAAAGGGGAGGAGCAAATTACATAGAAAAAATGGGAATTATGAGAAAAATGCAGAATAATGTTTTGGAGGTAGAATGAGGTTTAAGGGAAAGCAGGAATTGAATAAGCTATGAAATGTTTGACTGCCAATGACTGGATAGATTACAAGTGGTGTTTAATATTTGCAACTTAAGATACTGTATGTCAATATGGTTTGTTTTCATTTATAAAAATGTATGATTGCCTATGTCATAAGTTATGATTTAATAAAGATGTTTCTTGTTTAAAACAAAATATGACAATAAATTTCACAATGCTATAGTATACCAACAAGACAGGGTAATTTAACAATAACTGTGGAATGAAAGAATACTAGAGGAAAAAAAGGGATACAAGCTTACACAATGCCTTTGAGTATTACAGAAGGTGGTTAAGCTATTAGTATTTGGGTGCTTTGATCACTATGCTTTGGGAATGTAGAAAACTGTACTGTTGAACTATGTCCTAGCAGTAAATCTACCTGACCATTTCATTTCAAGAAGCAGAGCAGATGATCTCCATGGGTTCATGACAACTTATAACACGTCAGGAGCACCCTTTATTATGCTGTCCCCGTTAATGTACAACCTCTGGCTACTGTTTTTCAGGACAGCTGATCTGGTCAAATCTCTGAGAGTTAAGAATTCAAGATCGTGGTTGTAATGATGAGGAAGAAAGATGTGATTCCTTAAGTATTTTGAATGGCCACTACTCACTCTACCATTTGGAGATCTCAAAAGGAAAGCAGAGTTTCTTTCTCTAGAAAACTCCTGCCCATCAAAATGACTAATACAGCTTTTCTGGATCATCAGCGTTTAAAGCTGCCCAGCCTGATATATGGCTAAGACTGAGTTTACATTTTCAGAATGTGTTAGACCTACTCAGCTGTTTGAGAATCGATATGCTCATCCTCCACAAACATCCAGTAAGTAAGGAAATGATCTGATAGATGCCTTTATTGGTCAGCCTTTTCTTATAGTAACTGTTAACTGACTATGAACATATATCTTCAGTTTAGCATTCTACCATTTGTAGTTGTGATTTTGGAGCTACTATCCTTATTACATCTTGTTTGAAATAATTCTCAAGGCCTAGTTGATTGTCAGACTTTGCAAAACTGATCCATTGTTTTGTATCATTACTGCACATGAAAAAAGGCCACAGTAATACATAAAAAACTTTTGATGTAACCATCAAACAGCACAACAATGACTGTGTGTGCCTTGTCATCCTGCAATCAAGTTATCTTACACAAAGCCATAACCATGTAAATGTGCAAAATCTCAGTACGGTCAAGTGAAATTGTGCTATAGTAATAGCTGCAGCATCCTTGCTCCTTCTTCATCATTCAGTTCCTTAGCTCAATCAATTTATCTCTCCTGGCTCTCAATCTAAATATGCTGTAACCCTGTTTTTTTTTTTTTCTGACGGCTTCATATTGCAATTCCTGTGTGTATTACACTAACTTAACTTTAATTTCTCTAAATGGACTACAGTTTCTCTAAATATTAAATCATTGCCAAATAACTTGTATCTATTCTTAACCAATGCATTCACTCAAAGTCTAATTTAGTATAATTATTTAGACTGTAGTTGTTTTTATATTACCTTTGAAGATTGTAAAATTAGTGTTCTTAAAATGTTTTTGTAATACTTTGGACCTTTTCTCCTTGGGCCTCCACTGAAAATGGGCATCTACTCAGTCGGATTTTCCCAGTAATCAAAAACCAATGACAATCATATAAATGTTTTGAGCATTTGAAGTATTTCCCTAAATGCTCAGAAATTCTTAAGCTAAGTGATCTAAACATATGTATAAATAAAGAAAAGAACATGCAGAAAAGCTGCCTGCATGTACTGCAACCTTTGGATATTTTCTTCAACAAATCTAATATAAGTTATGATGGTGGCTGTCTTCCTGATACTCTCAGTGATCACCCTCTGACTTGTCTAATCAGAAAATGTACACACAATACTAGTATTGATACATTCCATTACATTCACAATTAAAAGCATTTCTCCCCCCCTATATTTAATACACTTATACAACAATATTACTGGTCACCTCTAAAAATCTTACAGTTAGACCTTGCCATACAGTACTTTAATAATGCTTTCCTGCAAACACTCAATAACTTTAATAATGCTTTCCTGCAAATACTCAATAACCTAGCCCTGATTAAGAAAATTCACACTAAAGCCAAACAGCTACCTTGGTTATCATAAGAAACAAAACTTCTACTTACACAAAGGTACAAAGCCTGGACTCTTTACCCTAATAACAGAAATAAAGACAATCTTACCTTCTAGCAACAACTGAGAAATCAAGCCAAAAACAAACCAAAAAAGATAAAAAAAAACATACTTTTAATCATGTCAACTGAAATACCAAAATAACCCTCAAAAATTCTGAGAAACTATAAACCTCCTGCTTAACCCTGGAAAACCCACCACCCCATTACCAACAACCAGCAGTTCTACAGGGTATATAGCCACACAATTCAATACCCACTTTATCACCTTGATAACTTCATTACTAAACAACATGGCAAATTCACTTCTTTCCATATCCACCCCCACCAACCTTAATTCCACCTTCTATCTTAAGCCAATCCAAACTAGCACTATAAAAAATCTCTTAGGTGAACTAAAACCCTGTACTCTTGCAGCAGAACATCTACTTGGAGAATTTCTAAAATTAGCCGCTACATCCATCTCCTATCCTATATCAATCCTAATAAACCGCTCAATCTCTAAACAGTATGTACCTCTCCTCTGAAAAATATCTCATGTCATACCCTTTCATAAAGAAGGCCCCCTCTACTGAGCTTTCAAACTATAGACCTATTGCAATTTTTCACTGCTAGCCAAAATCTTAGAAAATTGCATACACAAACAAGTCCTTGACTACTTCCTTAAGAACAACCTATTATCTAATACTCAACATGGTTTTCAACCCAGACATAGTACTAACACAGCTCTTATAAGCTTTACTAATACCATAAATCACCTTAGAAATAATAGCCAACTCCTCTCAGCTACCTTCCTTGATATGTCAAAAGGCTTTGACACAGTATCACATCAAATACTTCTCAATAAACTGGTCTCATACAATTTCAGCTCCAAATCTCTAATCTGGCTTCATAGTTAATCTATTGTAAATAATCAAAATGTTCGTCTCCAATTTTACCTCTGTCAATAATTTAGTGTATGCAATCATAATGTTGTTGTATTTGCTACTGTTGTATTATAGGGTCTATATTAGATAAACGAACGTTTAAATGTTCGAATCTCTAAAGGTCGCCCTTTAGAGATCGAACAGTTAAGTGTTTGAATATCTTTAAAAATTAAAAAAAATAAAATAAAACTAAAACAAAAAAAAAATAAAGGGTGTAAGCAGGGGGGCAAGCCCCCCTGCACCCCCCACACTCACCGCTACTTAAATATACCAACTCCAAGATCACACTACAGTGTAAGGAATGGGAAATTTCCAATTTCTGCTCTGCCGTGCACTGAAGTGCGATTTCAGAGTTGGTATATTTAAGTAGGGGGGTGCAGGGGCTTGCCCTGCTTTCAGTTTACCTTTTTTTTTCTTTCTTTCTTTTATTACATTTTCGAACACTTAAATGTTCGATCTATAAAGGTCGACCTTTAGAGATTCGAACATTTAAGAGTTCGGCAATGTAATATAGACCCTGTATTATATATCCTGTATCATTGTAACATATTTCTTGTCTGTATGTGTTAAATGTGGAGCTTTTCTCCCTGGGTCTCTACTGAAAATGGGTTCTTCTGGCCCAGTGGACTACCCCCATAATCAAATGCAATAAATAAATAATAAATAAATAAATAATAGCTATCTCTCTAACTGGCAACAAGCCACCATACGGAATAATAAACTCTTCCCCATCCTACCAGTTACTGCTGGAGTCCCACAAGTCTCCATCCTTGGCTCCCCCTTTTTTATATTTACCAATGACCTCAGTTCCTCCACCAAACTCACCTCGATCATTCAATATGCTGATGATGCCTCCCTCATCTGCTTTGCTCCCTCTATTAAAGAACTTCAGGAAAAAACACAGGTTGCCTTCCAAAACATTGAAAACTATTTACCTGTCCATCAGTTCATACTAAATCCCAACAAAACTAAACTCGTGGTCTTTAGTAGTAATACCACTGTAAAAAAAAACAGCCCATCACCTCTCTCCATCTATTTCTCTAATGGCATAAAAATAGAGCTAGGAGAACAAACAGAACTTCTCAGTGTGACAATGGCCTGAACTTTGATAAACATATGGCATTAACAATCAAAAAAGTTCACATAAAACTTGGGGAACTGCACAGGGAAAACCCCTATCTTACCAACCATGCCAGGCTAACAACAGCTAGATCCCACCTCGTATCCAGCCTTCTCAACTATTCTCCAATCTTTACCAACCACTGTAAATCAGATTTGAATAACCTTGAATTCTGCTATAATAAAATAGACAAATCTGCCTCAAATCTGCCTCACAGATCACATTATTGCATCACTTTTCATTATCTAAACTGTGTAGAACTCTCTAACTTACTGTCTCTTAACCAACTATTAGTTGCTCATACAGTCATCCATAAACATGATAAATGGCCTACTTTAACTGATGTTGTTCAACCCTATACTAACCTCAGTTCACTCAGGTCAGCTGATAAATTATTGCTCAAAGTAATTCAAGCCCATAACTATCATGGAGACTCCTTACACTTCCATAAAATAGCCCAATCCTGGAATTCTCTTCCCCAGCATATTCTATCCACCCCTAATACACATAATTTCAAATAGTCTCTAAAATAATTTCTCTCCAATCACTGGCTATGCTCCTGCAAATCTCCAGGCTAAGTTTTATACACATACCTTTCACTGTCCTTATACACTCATTGGCTGTCCTCTTGCACACTTCCAGGCTAAGTTTTACACACCTGCCTTTCCCTGTCCTTATACACTCATTGGCTGTGCTCCTGCACATCTCCAGGTTAAGTTTTACACACCTGCCTTGCACTGTCCTTATACACTCATTGGCTGTGATCCTGCACATCTCCAGGTTAAGTTTTACACACCTGCCTTGTACTGTCCTTATACACTTTCTCTCTCTTGGCCTCTTACAACCTTGGCAATCTGGCTTCTACCTTCTTTCGACTGATTTATATATATATATATATATATATATATATATATATATATATATATATATATATATATATATATATATATATATACTGTTATTGAATTTGTATACATGATCATCACTTGTGTTTATAACTCTGTGATATACTGATTTTGTGTTTATCTGTATGTAATTTATTTATTTATTTATTTTACATTTGCTGACTGGGAGTAGTCTGACTGAGCTACAAAAGTAGCCCTTTTTCAGCAGAGGCCTGGGGAGAAAAGCTCCAGAAAAATTATACAATAGAAGTAAAAGAATTACAAATTTTTGTTGGTATTTGCAACATTATACAAGTAATCATAAAAATGCAGGTAATGAGAGAAAAATAGGCATATTCTTACTATCATCGACATATTCATCCAGCCATAGAGTATTAGTTTAATATAAATATAAATATTCATAACTTGCAGGAAATTGAGAAGAGAGGAGGAATTATAGCAGTTAAGCTGACGGGCATGTGAAAGTAGGTAAGTAGGAATTAAGCTGAGGGACAGGAAAAAAGGTAAACCAAGACTGGTAGGTCAAGGAGGATAAAAGTATTCTAGCTGAAGTGAGTAGGAGTTAAAGTTAGGGGAGGTGGTCAGTTTGTGAGCAGTTTGTGTATAAGGGGACACTTTAAGGTGTATGTATAAAAGGGCAGGACTAGAGTATTTTTAAGTCTTCCTTTATGGCTGATTTAAATTGTTTGGGTTGAGTTATTAGTCTAAAATGAAGTGGAAGGTTGTAACAAGCCATGGTAGAATGATAGCTATAAATGTTGCTACCCATTTTAGACCTAGGTTTGTGGATAAGCACCAAGTCTTGGTCAGAGCTTCGGAGTGATCTAGTGGGATACTAGTGGGAGTATAGTGGGATATACAAGAGGATAGGCTAGGGCAGTAGAAAGGTTGATATAATATAGAATGTATAATCTGAAACTGAGAGAAGAAGCAGATTGGGTAGTTCAAGCCAGTTTAGGTGCTTAAGTGAAACACAGTGATCAGTTTTATATGTATGTTGCGCAGAGAATCTGGCGATCTTGTTATAGGTTGAGTTCAGTTTTGCAAGGAGTGTGGTATTAAGGTTAGTGAGTATTTGTTAAACGTAAAGAAGACTGGGTAGTAAACAGGTATGAAATAGGGTTACTTTAGCTTTGTTGGTAAGAAACTTTTTGTTTCTGTAAAGAAGCGCTAATTTTTGATGGGCCTTCCTGATGCAGTTATTAATGTGCAAGTCAAATTTAAGTTGATCATCTATAGTGATACCTAAAAGTTTGGTACTAGTTTCAGGAACTATTGGAATCTTATTGAGAGATAGTATAGTAAAAGTAGATTTAAAATGGGTACGTGATTTTGGGAGAAAGAGAAGGAGTTTGTTTTTTTTTTTTTTAGGGTTAAGGATTACTTGGTTACTGGAGAACCAGGATTCAATTGATGTAAAAGCAGCTTGATTTGGAAGATGAGGGCAGAGGGGGAGTCAGAGATAGTAATTACTGTAGCATCATCTACATATTGTATAAGAGATAACTGAGAGCAGGATGCATAGAGTAGATTAGTAAAAATATTAAACAGCAGTGGATTCAAGATGGAACCTTGGGGTACACCCATTTTTATGGGGACAGAGGGAGAGAGTGCAGAGAGCCACGTCACTGATTGAGATTGATCAGTGAGGTAGCTGGAAAACCAAGTGACAGTAGCAGGAGAGAAGTTAAGATTAGCCAGTTTAATCAGAAGTAGAGCATGAGAAACAGTATCAATGGCTTTAGAAAGGTCAAGGAATAGACAGGAGACAAGTTTGTTGTTATCACATGCCAGGGATATAGTGTTAGTAAAGGAGATCAGGGCAGTAATTGTACTGTGTTTAGGGCAGAAAACATGCTGAGTAAGGGGTAAGTGGATCTTCTTGTATTAAATATTGTAGTGTCTGTGTGTGTATGTATGTTTCAAGTATTTTTGAGAGGGGTGACAGGACAGATATAGGTCTAAAGTTGGAGATGTCATGGGAATGTCCACCTTTAAGGGTGGGATAGGTAGTATGTAAAATTCTTTCCAGATAGATGGAAATTTAGACTCAGTGATAGAGCGGTTTATCAAGATAGATACAGGAAAGGCTAGTGTATCAGCTGCTAGCTGGATAAAAAAGGAAAGAATATTATCAGCTGAGGTTGAGCATGGTTTTAATTTAGAGAGTAAAGTTTTGATATAAGTAGTAGATACAGGATGGAAAGAAAATGGTTTAGAGAAGTTGGAACATGAGGATTAGAGTGGTTGTTGTCTTTAGCTAGAGGAGGATTTGTGTTAAACATCTTTGTAACAGATTCAATAAAGAAGGTAGTTAAGATAGTGGCAGTGTCTTCAGGTGTCCTATTTGGGTGAGGATTGGGAGAAGAGGGGATCCCAGATACAATATTTGGTTGATTGAATTCCAGAATTTTTTGGGATTAGATCTTAGAGCAGTGGGAGGGTTGAAGCAAAATCCCTTTTATCCTTAGCAATGCATTTTTTAGTCTGGCTTCAAAGTTTTCTGTACTTCTGCCAGTCAGAGGGGGTTTTATATTTTGTCCAGATTTTCCACAGCCTGTCCCTATTTCTCATAAGTGTGCAGGTAGTCTTGGGGAGCCATGGGGATATCTTAGATATTATTCTAACAGTTCAAACAGGTGCAAGAGAGTTTAGTATATCGAGACATATAGTGTTAAAAGATTAGAGTGCTTCATCCAGAGCGAGCTCTTTAAGGTGGGTTCAGTTAATTCTGGAGAGAAGGGAGTTAAAGGTGTCAGAGGAGAAGTTGGTTAGTTTTCGACAAGTAATATATCTATGAGGTCTGGAAATAAGAGGAGTGAATCTAGTAACTTTTATAGGGGAGTGGTCACTGAGAGTATTTATTTTATTTATTTATTTATTTATTTATTTATTTTACATTTGTTTACAGGGTGAGTCCGACTGGGCGTAAAACCCTTTTTCAGCGGAGGCCTGGGGAGAAAAGCTCCATTGTTAGTAAACTATTTTGTTAATAGAAAGAAAATGGTATAATAGAATAAAGAAATAAATAGTAACAGACATTCATAATGGTAAAAAGACTAGAACAGAATAAATTGGTCAAGTGGGAGACAAGACCAATAATCTTGTATAACAATGCTTCTAGAAGACAGCTCTTACAGTAGTAGCAGGTAGTGACATTGTATACAATAAGAGTGCAATTACTATACTTAGTCTTATATACAGGTAGCATAGCAAACTGAAGACTTAAAATCTGATAGATATTAACAGCGAGAAGGAAAAAAAACAACATTAGGTAGTCATATGATTTAAATTCAATGTTCGTTACATATGCAATTAAAATTTTAAAATCAGCTAGTTCCATGGTTTGGGCTACCCATGCCCAGTACGTGTACAAGTCTAAGAACTGGTGAGGTGGGCTTTAATGTGATGCTTGAAATTTTTTAAGCTAGTTATAGTTCTAATTTCAAGTGGTAAGTACTAGATAAGGTTTCAGGGTTATGATATAAGGTAGGATCTGAGACAAGTATCCAGTCAAGTAGAGTGCTAGGAATTTGAAAGTTGTTGTGTTGTCTAGGTTCTGATATTAGTTGTGTAATGCCATGTAGGTTAATGTGAGAGATAGAGTTTGGGTCATTAATAGTTAGCCAATTTATATTTACATCACCAAGGATGATAATCTCATTTGAATAGTGTACAATAAGATAGGAGAGAAAGTTTTCTAGTAATGGAGTATTATCCCCTGGAGGAATATAAATGGATACTACTGTGATAGTAGTAAAGTTATTTGTTTTAAGGTTGGCTGCTAGGATTTCAGCTGGTGAGAAAGATGGGATTGATTCATTGAGATAAGAGAGAGTTAGATGTTAGAGTAGATAGCAGCAACTCCTCCTCCCCTTTTTAGGGTGATCAAGGCAAAGCATATTATAGCCTGGAGGAAGAATGTCTGTATCTGGAATATAAGGTTTCAGCCATGTTTCAGTAAGAGTAATTTTTTTAATCTCTGTTAGCATTACTTGTACCTTCTCTTTATGTCACTTTTTAAATTATGTATTATGTAACTTTTTGGAGCTTTTCTCCCCGGGTCTAAGCTGAAAACTGGTTACTGGCCAGTTGGACACTACCCAGTAATCAAATGTAAATAAATAAATAAAATTATACTTTGGAATGTCTGTGCCAATGGTCAGTGCACTTGGACCACTTGACCAAATGAACTAATATTTTTAAAACTACTATAAAAAACATTTGTTTAAATACTCTGAGCTTTGGTATTGTTTGATGAAATGGAGAGTCACTAAATACCTTGAACATGAAATTCATTTATTTAAACAACTGTTTACAGCATTCACTATACCTGACTGATGGCTCTGAAAACTGGTAGCACTATAGAATTACTCATGGCATTGGTGCACATGCTCTAAACATTTGAAATACAAGTGTAACTCGGCATTTGTCTCTGTACCTCTTAAATCTTTTGGAGCTGAACAGTCAGTCCACAGACCAATGTCAACATCTGTACAGATGAACAAGGTATTTGAAGCATATGCCAAAATCAATGCACTTATAATCTACAAATTTGTCTAAACTTTCACAAGCATTTATACTCAGAATGTGTGAATACACTGACTGAAATGGTCATGGCACCAGCTCTGCAAACATTCAAATCTTTTTACATTTTTGTGAAGATTGTCTACATTCTCTAAGTGTTCTGTTAGTTATAAAGTGTCTTGGTCAAAGATTCAGATGGTAAAACTGGAGGCCTGCATTTGAATCACATCATTGTAACTTAAGAAATGTTATAATAAAGGATTTGCTACATGGAAGTTTGAAGAGCTACTAAGAGTCATAGCTGTACTAACTATTGCAGTCAACTACCAAGAATGAAATGCATGGTGATATGTATAAAGAAGTATGCAATTTCAACTTGAAAAACAAGAGGCAGATCTATAAAAGCATGATAGTGAACAAAGCATGAATTATATTGCTGAAACCAACTTCTCATAATGAAATATACATAAATAAATTAATTAATTTTTGTAGCTAGTAAAAACACTAGCCTATGGCACTGATACTCTGTTTAATAAGAATGTTGGGTTACATTTAAATACTGTCAAACTGTACCACAAAAAGAAGATGGTCACTGACAAAAGCTAAAAAAATAAAACTGCAGTCACAAGATAATATGTTCAAAGTGGAATATTACCAACTCACATTCAAATGACATCTTTGAAAGTGAAACTAAGCTGCATAAAATGGCATCAAAGTTTTACTGCTCAACCTTAATCTCTTTTAGGTAAATATGCAAAAAATGAAAATCTTATTCATTTAATGGGGGTGTATTTCTTATCCATTTCTTTTGACATCTCATATGTCTACCCCCCCCCCAAGAGACTGTGTTTTGTGGAGCAGTGTCAACTGGATGACCACCACCATCATTTTTTCAAGTGCAAAATATTGTCTTTAGTATTTAATCTCTCAATGAAAACTTCCATATTTGCACACAACACTGGGAACAATTTGAATTATTACAGCTGAGGGTAGTACACACATGCAGCCGTTTGAGTTGCAGAGCTGACACATCTTCCCTGTGCCCACAAAAGGTTTTGCCAGTGGGTCTAGTCCACTTTTCAAAGACATGCAAAGAAGTAATGTGTTGCCTCTCCTACTAATATAACAAACAAAGATGAATTGTCAATGGGATGTAAATGCTACAATGACTTTTCACCCAGAAATTGGGCTGATCCAGGATGCAAGAAAAACAGATGTGCATGTGTATGGACAATCTTTCTATGGTACATAAAACAACTGGCTTCATTACTTGTTTTCCCAGCAACAGAATGATGGTGATGATGATGATTCCATGGACATTGAGGGCAGGGGAAATTGCACTTTATTTAACTTTGTATGAGTAGAAAAGAAAGCAGATGTTGATTCTATCTTGCATGGAATCATTTGTAGTACTACTTTTTAATTGATCTAAGGTCAGTATTTCTGTAGTAAGATATCTGGGTGATTTGAATAGCTGGAGCTTAGTTTTTCCTCTCTTTTTATGCATGCTTTCTGTTTTATTGCATTTTATTTGATTTTTTTCTGTGTGTGTGCCAACTAACATATATTTTCCTTTGTATTTGCACAATTTCTTTATTATTCAAGTAAAAAATATTAATTATTACGCTCTTGTGGCTTGTATTTATTTAAAGATATTTAAGCAGTGCTGCTTATCTGTCTAATGATGTCTAATCATCATTTACATTATTGGTTATCACTCTGTATGGTACAAGTCTTCCACAAGACTCCTTAAGGCTGACTACCACTGAAAGAAATACTAATCTGTGTATTCTACATATGGCTTGATGTAAAAACAACAAGTAACTGTAAGTATATGGCTTCCTCCAGAGAGATAACAGTATGATTGTGCTAGGAAGAAATCTGTGGAAAATTGGAGAATTCTGCTAACCTTCCCTGGGAATTTTGTGTGTGTGTGTGTTTGTGTGTGTGTGTGTGTGTGTGTGTGTGTGTGTGTGTGTGTGTGTGTGTGTGTGTGTGTGTGTGTGTGTGTCTCTGTCAAAATAATACTTTGTGTGAAAAGCAAAAAGCAGTTACTATAGATAAGGGGGCAATGGAAGGCACTGGTTTCACAGAACAAGTAGTGACCTGCACGAGTGCTGGGTCAAAGATTCAGTCCAATCTGGCTGTGGAGGGATTGAAGCTTATACCCTAGACAGCTGTGTATATTCCCTCTATGCTTTTGGAGTCTGGTGGTTATTTGTAAATTAGTTATCAAAACACACTTGTGTATACTTCCTTGCTATTACTTCACCCTTGATGGACAGTGGTAGGATTCAAACCACATCAGTGTCAGCCATCTTAACATCAGTGGGTGGCATTCTGCCACCTGGGTGTCACATTTAGGGACAGTGGTTAGGGTTCATCTTCACATTTGTAGCAGCGGTGCCAGTCCGTTGTGACATTTGGTGGCAGTTGTGCCACTCTCCCAGTTTCATAGACCATATTAACAAATGTGTAAAGTACAGCACTGTGAAAGCATGTAGTTTTTTTCCTAGCATAGTCTATGTAACATAACTCTTTGTACTGATGTTTGCAATTGCTATGGAGGTGACTTGCAGATTATAATCAGGGGTATTTTTCAATCACAAATGCGATTTCATGGTCAGCATTCAAAATCACCTTTGAAATACAATGTAAACATATTCAGCCCTTTTGTTTATGCAGTACACTAAAAATATTTTTTAAATAGTTAAAAGCTTACAGGCAATTTATGCATGCATTCTTATGACAAGCGGTTTTTAATATTCTGACATGAAATCTATCTAACACAGTCCTTTAATCTGACATTTAGTCTGATATTTTGACTACACCATGAATATGACAACCATCAGTTTACAGAGGCAGGGTAAAATTCATTTTTTGTAACCCAAGGTGAGAATTAGTCTGTACTGTGCAAAATCAGATTAAAATAAAGTAATACTTTTAGGTGTATACTGTATGTAGCAGAACTATTAAAAATCACAATGAAACTTGCCAGTGTTATGGGGGAGAGTGAGATTCTTAAATGCAAACACAGCAACCTATATGGGCTTGACTGGCTGCTCTGGTGGTTCTGTCTGGAAGGAATAAGAGTAAGAGGGCAATACTGCTAGGAAGGAGGCAGCCATCTAGACTGATACTATTGAAGCAGCATCTGGTTGACAGCCATGTGTTACAGCTCCATGCACAGGAGTTAGTAGAGGCAACGCACTTGCTAAGCAGGTCTCAAGCATTCTATCCATTATGTGGAAATGTGTAACCAGGCAGCAATCCTCAGACCCTGGTACTGCAGGCACTGCATACAGCCAAATAACCAACAACAGAAACAGAAAAGATCTTAGCATAAATCTAGCCTTGCAAGAATGGCACCATTTCAACTCTCAGCTTTTCTTTCCCATTTCCAGCACCAGTCTTGGACTGCTGCAATGTCAGGAACCAAAGGGCTACTGTGTGAAGATCAGGTGATACAGCTAGGAGAAGCTGGGTAAAAATTTCATGTTTTTACATTTCATTTGACAAATGTTCAAAATATCACAGTAAGTACTTAAGCTTATGGTGAATAGGATGAAGATACAGTGATAACCTTAAATGTCACCAAGCCATGTTTGTGTTTTACTATCTCCTAAATAAATGTCTAATTTCTTTTGAGATGGCTCTGACTATGCTTACTTGCATATATAGTAGCAATCTACTACAAAGTTTGGGACTGTGCTGAAGTATAAATATACATTCTTTTGTTCTCCTGGTTATTTCTATCTATGCTTAAAACTAAATTAGAAGACTTTTGTTAGTTGACTGGGCAATACAGTCTGTACACATGCTTCAAACAAATTACAGCTAATAACTCATTGAAGACTGCATGTTATGTCCCCCAAGATAATTTGATGACACCAAATACTCATCACAGAATGGAGCTTCACTGAATTATAAGCTTCTACTCTCCTTTTCCCTAGCTAAAAAATGGAATGCCCTGCCCTCTACATTGAAGACCTGTGACAACCTAAACACCGTCAAAACTCATCTTCATTCCTACCTGTTTCTTCACAGAAAATGTAACTGCACTCTTCATGCCATACCTCCCAAGCTCCCCTCCCCCTTCTCTCCTGGCTTACCTTCATACCTTTCTAATTTCTCTCATAGACCTAGATTATAAATGTAACTATTATCAACATCCTGCCTTATGCTCTATGCCTCTCATCCTCCTGGACAATTTCTTTAATATCTTAGTTGCTTTATTGCATGATACCTATTCAACTGCAATTCTACCTGTTGTTTTTTGTAGTACTACCTGTTGATTGTAATGCAAATAGTTTTTCTTTCTAATTCATTATGTGATGTAACTTTGTATTGTGGAGCTTTTCTCCCTGGGCCTCCACTGAAAACGGGCTCTTGAGCCCAGTGGACCTCCTCGGTCACCAAACTGGAATAAATAAATAAAATAATAAATAAATATAAATAAACATAACACATTCCCTTTGCATTCTCTCTTATTAGGTTTTTATTAATCAAATAAAAATGGAACACCACATTTTAAGTTTTAAGAAGGGTCTAGTGGACACATACATGCGAATTAGAATGTGTGCCAACTTATTTGTAATGTCTCACAGGATCAAATGTACTAACCCAAACACAATTTTCCTGAATTGGTATACAGATTATTGCCAAAGCTGAAACACTTAATAACTATGTGTGCATCTTGTCGTATTTACCAGTGTAATGCTGTTTTTAATCTTGTGTGTTGTCACTGCTACTCCTCGGTACCATAATATATTTATTTACAATGAAAATCAAGCTTGCTGCTTGAGCACCACCCGTTTCATTTGATTAGATTTTGTCAGTGTATAAATGAATCTGCTTATCATGGGTCCACACATTTTATTTTACAGTTAGTCATGTATTATTAACACATATGGGATCCCTTACAGTAATGACAGCAAAAAAGATATCTGGCAACAAAGGCCTTAATACTGGCTTCTGCAACATGCATATGTGCATGTATGTGAAATCTGAGGAAAAATGGTAACACCTTCCAACAGGCAAGACATAAACATTTTACCACTCCATTTCATGGTCCAGATAGAAGATAGCTATCTTCAAAACCAAGGCTACAAATACTGACAAAAAACAAAGTGGCAGCTTGTGTTTTTCCTTGAAAATGCAGTAATGAAATAAAAAAATATGTTTACCAGTGTATACATTTATGTTGCTTATATAACCAATTTGACAATAAGCCTGTTTCAAATGTAGAATAATTATTTTTTTTTAACTTCTTATTGCATTTTATACCAGCAGGAATTTATTATAACAAAACAAAACAATCAACTAAGAGCAATAAAAAATATATAACCCCGTAACAAAATGTAGATAATTCTTGTTTAACACCATAAAGGGGTATTTTGCACTGTTTGTACTATTCTTCTGCTCATGTAATCAATATGACAGGTATCTATGACTTTTCAAATGAAGGTAGCATTACCCTTTTCTAGTTTTGGTGCCCCGATAGAGCATTTTGCACTGCCTGTGTTAAATTGCCTTTGAAAGTAAAAAGTGATACTAAATTCTTAGCGAGAAGGTTCCGTATGACCATAAGAATATGCTGACATATAACAATAGTTCTAATCATTCATTCCATACACTGAACAACCCCTCATAACTTTCACTTAAAACTCACATTATACATATTACTTGAAGGATCTCTGTGAATTTGACAGATGTCACTTCTGAGATCCAGGACAACATTTTGTTTTCAATGTTGTTTCTGAACTCTGCCAGTGTGTATTCTTACTCTAATAAATTGCAATGTGTAAAATATATGAGTATCCAGCATTATATATCACTACCTAAAGCATACACACAAATCCATCTGACTGACTAAATGCAGTGTTTCTGGTGGTGACAAAATGGTATTGCAACCACTAAAAGATCTACGTGGCCAAGCACTAAATAAATGAACACTCCATCATTACATGATCAGGCAATAAGCAACAAGCTTAGCAACACTTAACTTAAATTAAAATATCTGTCCTGCAATAGCAGGTGGCAATGTCTATAGCTGGCAATTTCTTAAACTTAAATTAAGAACTCAGCATAATCCTTTTGCTTCTTAAGAATTAAGCCCAAGTGTTCCAGGCAACTATATCACTGACATGAAATGCAGCTGACAACTGTGCATAAGCAGAATGCGACAATTGCATCCCCTCTGTAATGTTTCAGGAGATCAGTGGAAAATAGACAAACGCAATAACAACTTCCTCCATGGAGTTAAATATAGTAATACTCAGGATTCCTGTCTATGCGTGGTCTAGGATTTACCGTCTCTTTAAGATATTTACTCACACTGGCTTTGGCCTTGTGTATATATAGATATAGATATATATATATATATATATGTATATATATATATATATATATATATATATATATATCATGCCTCTCACATAAAGTCTTTACCACCCAGAGGTTAAGGTAAATATTACCATACAAAACAATACTTATTATATCAGTAGAAAAATAGGTACATGTGCGAGAACGAGGAATAAGTCCAAAATTCTTTCTTGTTACAAAATCAGGTAGCGAAGTCCAGTAAAATTGAATCAAGTTTGTTTATTCACATAAAACGAGTGCAAAGAATACAGGGATAAGTGCTTTCGCTAGAATTAGCTTCATCAGATCCTACCAATACTTATTATATATATATATTAGGATGACTGCTCACTGCAAAACCTTGACAGACACTAAATTAGAGGTTCATGAGCCCATATTATAAATCACCAGTGAATTACTTCCATATTTAGCTAATGCACTGAAGAGTTAATTAGCAACATTGGTGATGTAAGCAAATGAGCCAAACATTAGCTATAGTCAGCAGATGTAGGTGAACATTGTTTAACTTCAAACTACAGACGGAATGATTCAGCTCCTATGTGACTCCCTAAAAACAGATCTGCTTGAGGTGGGAGTTCTCCAGTTAGCAAACAACTAAAACATGTTAATAAGAATCTGTTAATGGTGAATAGCTTGATTCTGTTAATGTTAATATATTGCAATATGTTACATTGCTGAGATTGCCATATGCTTGCCCACTAGTTTCCGCTGGTCAAAACAAAACTCCAAGCCTGACAAAATACAAAGTATTACTGCCTTAGAAATATAAAAGCAAAAGTACTTACTTCTATTTGTAACTTAAAAATGTACTTTGTGCAAAGACACATACGCACAAAATGTCACATGGCCTGAGATCCAGATCAGAGAATGTGCACAAGCCCAGAACAAACAGGTAAACAACAAGCAGCTCAGCACATTCTGGACGAAACAAAGCCATTAAACTGGTTTCAGTGCTGACCGTATCTTCATCAGTAACATCTCATTTGATTTAATGGCCTTTTCCTGTATCATGGAGTGGAATAATTATCAGTTTGTTTCTGCCTGAATATGCTGAGCTGTTTGTTGTTTACCTTTGTGCAAAGAGCCTCACAGAATGATAAGGAAGTGTCACAAAGTTTATACTATGACCAACTTTAATGCCTAATAGGAGACACTTGGATTTAAACATCCTACATTATACATGGCATGTGTAATAGAATACTTACTCGTTTAGAAATTACACCTCAACACTTAAAAAATTTATACCTCAACATGGCATATCTTCACTCAGCATCATTAAACTTCAAGTACCGTCCAGATAATTGGTTTATAGAGAAGTCCCACATTAGGTACAGTAGCTGTCAGTTTCTTTGCATATGACATAACATGTACATCAGAGATGCCATGTTTACTGCTAAATCTAAGTAACTCTATAGTTTTGCTTTCCAAATATACAACAGTCAAAGTAAAGGCTCAGAGGCTTGTATAATATAAGCTTCACACTAAGATTTCTAGGGATCAAACAGTAATTTATTTAAGTGCTAAAGAATATTGGATGAAAATATTCAGGCTTAGATTTAGCATGAAAATATGCTAATCATTTTACCTGTACAAAAGCAAGTCCTTGCTGCATGGCACTTGTAACAAAAACAAAGCTAGTGCCAGCTGCATCAATTCTACATATTTAGTCTTAAGGATTTAGACCTATGACTGCTGTACAGTCATCTTCTGAGCCTTGTGAAACTTGCTAATGCAAAGCTCCACTGTAATGAATGTACTACAACAGATGACATTATATTTAAAGTCATGTACTGTGATCTCAGCTGTCCCAAACCTACCAATGTACATTTCTACAGAAAGGCCAAAAACAGTTGCTAAATACCACAGAGTAGAGCAGGGCAAAGCTCAAGAGCTGAAACCTAACATCCATTTCAAGAACACACAACTAGCTGGTAATAATGACCAGGGAAACCGCATAAACTTTCATTGTAACAAAAGCAACTTTAGCTGCCTTGATATACTACCAGTACAGAGAAAAAAAGTGTATAAACTTGAAAAACTGTAATATACTTAGTACTGTAATATAAACAGAAGTCAGAACTGTTAGACACTTCAATGTGGCATTGCAAAGCAGCTTTCATAGCTATCAAATTCTTCTGGCACTTTTCGGTTGTGGATGCCATGTATGATGCAATGTAAGTGCATAGCAGTTGTAAAAGGTACATAACACAATTACTGTTTTTGCTAAATTCAAAGAATAATCAGCATGCTATGCAGAATTATATGATGTGCAAGGCAACTGGGCCAGTACCTACCCTTTTTTACCTTACCTCTTTTTTCAAGGAGTGATAGCCCAGTCATACCTGGGATGAATTTATGAATACCCACCAAATTGTCTAAGAAGGAGATGGATTTTGATGCATTTGTCTTACACCAATTTATGTATTTATGTTTGTTAACAGGGATAGTGTAACTGGGCTAATAGCTCCTATTCAGCAAAGTCCAAGGGAAAAGGTCTCCAACATGCAAATCTGGTACTGCTGACAGTAAATATAACAGGAAGTTTGAAGTTACTTCTAACATACATAATTACAGATGCAGGTATCCTTTTTTGCCACAAACACACAGGCTGTCAACTTTCTCATGGCTTTTGAGTTTTTACTCTTTCTCCAACCTGCAAATCTGGTACTCTTCTGCATTTTCTATTACAATGATGTTTGTCTCTGCTGATTTCGTTTCAGAATTTCTTTTATTTTGTATACAGCTCTGCTGGTATAGAAGGATAAAGCCCGGAGTATGAGCAAAGCAACCACATTCAGCTAACGGCTCAGGTACCTGCTTGAGCTGGTATGGGGGTGGAGAGGAATCACAAGGCTTAAGACTGTTTGCCTCTCTTTGAGGGAGGGGATGAACATGTACTTGGATGCACAGTCTGTGGTGGAATTCTTGGCTGAGACTACAGATCACATAGAGGTACTTGCTACAAGGGTGGGGGACAACTGATCATTTTACATGGAGGTGTGGTGTATACCACAAAGCCCCACTGCATGCCAACTCTTTGGATATGAATTAGTATTTTTAGGGGTCAAGGTTCATCTAGGGGAAAAAATGGATGCTTAGGTGATGGCTCCTTTCTGTTGGCTCTCACCCTGGTAAAAAAGGGGAATGAAGGGGATAATTGGTACAAACAGGGCTGATGGACAGTGTTGATGGACAGCAGGCACTGGGCAACAAAGAATGTGAAAAAAACATTCCCTTTACTTTGTAGTGACTTTCAGACATTAACAAAGTAAACAAAATAGATAAACTGCTCCTTATCATTCTGTCCATTAAAAGTTGAGCCTGGTGGGAGACTGACACCCTGCAATGGACTTCTTTCATATTCCAGAAACTGACAGGTAACAACCTTCATAGCTATTTTGCTTCCACTCTATCTCATGATATTGTTTACTATTTGTACAGTTGTCTCCACTTCTCCTTTTGACTAACAATAGTGTAAACTGGAAGCTTTATGACTGAATGCTCACTTATGCAGAATTCATCTGAAGTCCATTTACTGTGAATCTTTGTCAGATATGGCACAGGGTATTCCTATCTCAGGAATACAGACTTTAGAACATTAATAACACTTGCACTTACTGGGTCTGTCAGTTGTTTATTTTTGGGAACTTGCGCATATCAGTGATCCAAGAGTGACCTAGTACTGAATATGCTTGCATCTCTTCCCTGGAATGGTCTTGAGACATGATGCTCTGTAGATGGTATCTCTTCCCTGGATTGTTCTTGGGTTGTGCTCTGTAAGTGATATCCCCTCCTCTGAGTTGTTCTTAAGATGTGCTCTGTAGATGGTATCCTTTCATCTAGGTTGTCCTTACGGTATGTACTGTACATGGGATAGCTCCACACTGCTTACTCTGGATAACTCAGCTTTCCTTGTACTTATGAACTAAACTTATTTCTTTACAGAAAGAAAAATTAGAGTCATTTTTCCTTAATAATGACTTCGGATTAGGCTACCCTTTCACTCTTACTTTACTTAGATAATGTAATTACTAAGTCAATGTCACAACATCTCTGGGATTTGGCAAGTGTTTCAAATTGTGAGCAATACAGATGTGATCCTGGGAACTACTTCCTGGAATTATGTGCCTTAGCCAGTTGCATGTTCTGCTTTGGCCACATGTATCAGCAACTCACTGTAGTATTATTATTACTATTATTATTATTATTATTATTATTATTATTATTAACTGATGTGAGTGCTGCAAGTCTACAATTTTACTTTGTTGTACTGCCACCGACCTTGACATCTAGCTAAGTAACCCCCCCAAGCCTCTCATCCTGTAAGCACAAGACACCTGAACAAAGTCAAACATAATGGGGGAGGATAATGGACAATAGCAGGGGCAAATTGAGTGTACTGCTTTTCTAAAATTAGAAAGTTGCTTGACTAACAGGTTTGGCATTGACATGCATTGCCTGATGGATATGAAGTTTGACAGAAAACTGTAAGTTATTATGCTGAGCTTTGAATCCACACTGATTTGCCAGAACACCTCGCATTCTCTGAGAAACAGACCACAAATATGATGTACACATCTGGACATTCTTCAACTATTTTGACAGTTGAAAGGTATGGCCATGCTCTTACCTGTTTGCTTCTGTTTCCACCCTGCTTTCAGCACCTTAATGGCTACTACTTCTACTATACTTTTCTAACTTTTTCCCATGATTCCTTACTTTCCTGATTGAACTCTAGTGGTCTTACGTTGTTTGACCTTGGTTGTGTCTATGTGTATGTTGCAGTCCCAGTTAAGCCACTCTGCAGGGTAGTTTTGTTAGGCTACTCTCCTTGGGACATCAGCATGGGCTACAGCTCACATTTCTTGCAGAGGTTTTGGTGTTCATTGCTGTGGGGATGCTTGGGGATATCATGTTATATAAGGTATGGGCTTTAGAACTTTGGATATCTGCCAGTTTTTTGATTTAATGCAGTCTACTTTATTTCCATGCTAAATGTTCCTTTTTGCTACTGTGTTTATGCAGTTTTCCATTGACTGTTGGCTAATGCGGCCTTTCTTATTTTTTTTTTTTTTATTGCTGTGAGCCTCTTATGGCATATTCACTCCCATTTCACAGGTTCAGCATTTTAAGTTATCTTTCATGGCCTGACTACTTTCCATTTTTCTCATAACTGGTGAACGCACTCCATGAAGGAAATGAACATCTGCTTTCTATCTTTCTGGCCTATTGCCAATGAGGCGAATGCAGAGGCATAGTTTTTACCTGGGGTATCTTTCGATGTGGCCTTACCACAACAATCTGAAAAGAGATATAGACACATTAAAAAAAGAATGCCTTGCAGGTGTGTACGCATATGAGAATTTCCCAATACCTTTCAGGGTTTGGGTTTCCAGCTCCAGATTGTCCAAACTTAGACAAAGTGCCACGGGGGTGTCAAAGGCTGTTAGCGAGACTAAGATGTTTCAGTGCCAGAGCAATATATGTATTTGTATTTGGAAAACTGTTAATTGTTCCAGATGTGTCATCCAGAAACTCTTATATGTGACTTTGCCATGTATATGTAGACTATAATGTTGACTATCCAAGCTTAATCAAGCTATCCAGAATGACTGACAGTTGCGAGCTGTTATTTAGCATGCATAAGATAGATTATCAGATTACTGGACACAAACCAAATATTGCACCCACAAGTATTATACAGTCAGAGTGCAAAACTATCAGGCATAACGGCTTGTTACTTCAAGACAAAATCATAGTGCCCTCGTCATGGAATGCAGAAGTGCTATATCAAATACATGAAAGTCATCAAGGTCTCAGTCTCACAATATGTTGTGAAAGAGTCCAAATGTCTGCATGGGGCCCAGGCATCAATGATGCCAATTATGTATTGCACATAAATCACATCAAAAGAGAGCCATTAATGCCAATAACTTTATCACAAAGTCCTGGGTAATAAGACAGCTGCTGGCTTGTCTGAGTTTGAAGATAAAAATACCTCAAACTTGTGGACTATTATTTTCATAACACAGAGGTATATCAAGTACTAATCATGCTCAGCTAACAAATAATAGCCAGTTTAAAGACAATATTCTAAATATACAAACTACCTATTAAACTGTTTACAGGCAATGGTACATACTTTATGTCCAGTGAGTTCCAACAGTTTGTTAAAAACTATGGTTTCACCGATACTACATTAAGTCTTCACTATCAGCAATCAAATAGTGAAGCTGGGAGGGCAGTACAAATAGAATATTCGGACAACCAGATTCTCAAAGATCTCTTATGTCATATCAAGTTACTTCAAACAGTGCTACAGAAGCCCTTCTCAGGACATGCTTGGAAGATAAATAAAAACTGACATGGCAATGTCAGATGCAAAACTTGAGCCTAAAAATATTTATTACAATACAACCAAATAAAAAAACTAAAAGCAAAAGCCTCAACAAACGTGTACAGCAGACATAATTCTGAACATCTTCTACCTATCCTTCAGCCAGACAGATCTATTCATTTGAAGTTAGATAGGGAAAAATGCGGGACACAACAACTGTTGCAATGCAGAAAACATCTAAACCAACCTACATGGTGCAAACAAAAAAAAGGAGGGTACATTAGTCAGACAAAATTGAAAACATTCAGTTTGTTCCTGATGCTTGTAAACATGAAAGCAGTGTTTCTGAGAACCACATGAAAAAGTCTCAGTTGATAATAACCAGGTCTATGTCCAGTAAGACTGTTCTTGTTCCAACTAGAAAGCTACCTCAACCAAATATTCAGGACAAGGGTGGAAGTTTGAATCTGACTATCCATATGACATTCCGTGTGCTATCAAAGCAAGGCAATTGAGTATGACTATTTCTGATCCTGCTGATTCAATTTTATCAGGTGACTGCAAAATTCTAGTGTTTGTTATCGTGAGGACCAGTGGCATACATGTGATATGAATCCCAAGTGGCATGGGTGTGGTTTGAATCTCACCCTGCCAACCAAATATTTAAAGAACACTGGTAAATACTGCTACCAAATATCAAGAAAAAGGTCCTGTCTGGCACCAAAGGGATAGTCTCTTAAGTTGCAACCCTGTTACTCAGCAGGTTAAAATAAAAGAAAGTGACTGCATGCATATTTAACTCAATAAATTCACAAAATGCAACCTAGTCCCACCCCAGAAAAATAAAGGGAATATGCACTGTTGCCTGGGTATTAGCCTTCAACATTCACCCTCAGACAGCATTGCACACAGGCCACCTTCAGAAGTGAGTCTCTACCTAGTACCCTAGGCCCCTTTCTCACCACTCTCTCTCTGCCAAACACAGTCTCCTCAGTGTCCTTTCTACCAACAACTGACTTTCACTTTACTTCCCTTCTTAGGGCATAAGCATTTTGCAGTTTGCAGTTACATGTCTTTTGAACTACTGTAATTAAAAACAAAAAAAATCAGATCTCACTTACTAGGAAATCTTCTTCACAGTAGACTTTTCCATTAACATTGTAGAAAGCTTTCCCACGTAATCTTCTCCCTGAGAAGGCAATTGAAATGGAATTATTTTATAAGAAAAAATAAAGTAACAATAACAATGTCTCAATCAAATGAAATCATTAGAAAATAATCAATACTGTCAGACATTAAGAACTCTAAACAGAGTTCAACATAGTACACCACACTCTTAACAGAAAAAGACGAGCTGCCTTCAGGAAAATGTTATAAGCCCCTGCCTCCCACTGTCCACACTGTTCCTGCAGTAACTGGGGCACCACTTCTGATTCTCTGTCACTTATCCTTGTTTTCCCAAATGTAAAGATATGTCAGCTTTCTCAAGTTTGTTTCATTAGAAAGTAGATCCTGAGCAAACACAAACACCAACCAGAAAGATCCTTATAAGAACCGAGATGTGTATACAAAAATTCTCACAAACTTCCCTTGTTCAATGCATTCACTGCATCACTGCAGATACACACATTAACCATGAAAACAGTATGACAGCTTAAAAAATATGACCAATGACACATTACTTTTTATAAGGTAATAAAACCAAAAGCTGGACTCAGTAGATGGGGATGTGTTTTGCAGTTATTACTTCTTAGTTGCCTTCATTTGCAAGCCCTCCTCGTTAATCTGTCCTTCACATTTTAGTGCAAAATCATCACTTAAATAATACGACTGGGAAAATAACAGACTATGTCTGCAATACCTCTGAATTTTTCTTATGCATTGGCGACATGTGCTTTGGCTTACCGCCAGTAAATGTACTGGAGCTAAACTGACTGACCACATTACTTTACCACCCTTTGTGACTGCAGCAGCATACTATTAAAATAGTGTGTAAAAGTGTTTTCTGTAGGGGGTTTGCTCCCCAACCCAATCAATAAATACACCACATCTGAGTTTGCACAAGTGTGGATAAAGGGGTTATCTACATTTCCCTCCTCTCTGAAATGATGCAAGTAGGAATATATATATATATATATATATATATATATATATATATATATATATATAAAATATATATATGTGTGTGTGTGTGTGTGTATAGTATATTTACACACACACACACACACACACACACACACACACACACACACACACACACACACACGGAGACATGCACACACGCACGCACACATATCATCGGAGGTGGAAAGGGATGAAACCCCCTGCAAAAATAAATAAATAAATTGTGTATTTTGCATTCAGCCACAGCAGCATAATGGGAACTGTGTGGTTAGTAACTTTGGTATTGGATGGTCACCAGACCAGTGGTTTCACTCCCCCCCCATAATCTCAACAATAGAATCAGGTACATGTAGATGCACAGACCAGCATAACTGAGCTACGAGGTAGGTGCAGGCTCTCCCTCAACAGCTGTCACCACCTCTGTTTGTATCTCTACATGCTAATGCAGTAACATATAAAGCTATGTCAAACCCAGTTCTGTTGGACATGCTACACCTAAAGAAATCCCAATCCCTCCAAGCTACATGCTCTAGGGACCTAAACCTTGTCACCACAATAAACAGGACATGCCGGAGGGATAGATTCCTGTCCCAGAGACTTCCCATACTCTGGAACAGGTTACTCATCTATGTCAAGCAAAGTTTTTCATTAGCACTCTTCAAGAAAAATCTTGATGAGTGGATGGGAAATAGGAAATACACCCCGGGGATCACTTCTGTGTCTCTGCTCAACAGTGGCACAGGAAAATAACTTTCTTGGGTGGTGTAAGCCAGGGAACCTTGTTGGCTAGGCTTACATAGGCCCTTGGGCCAATAGCCTAGTACCTACCTATGAACGTATGAAGTCATAACAATAAAAAGGACAGTCAGTATCAAAAAACGTGCCATGAGAGAGCATAAATCTGCTGCCATCCCTCCCTTAGTTTTAGTTTTATGCTTTTCTTAGTTATTCTCCCTCACAGATCATACAACCTTGAACTTGGGTAACCTTTTATTTTTTTCCCTTTCTTGAAGGTGATAGTACCATTGAAACGGAATTAATAGGAGATGGTGTAAGTGACAAACCTCCCTCCAGACTGGTGAGGGAATGAGAGGTTGCCCCCTGCAACAAATGTTTTCATTACTTTTGTATTGCTTTAGGTGAATTTCATTTTCAGAATTTTATGTTCTTCCAAGTTCCATATCCATGATCAAACCTGCAACCTTTTTTCTAAACTAAGAAACTAAGAAAAGAGCTAAAAATGTAGCAAGCATTAAAAAATAACAATTGCACTTTTTTGCATCTAGCTAATCTATTACAATTTCAGTCAAATAAACCAGACAAAATAAAGAGTAGCACTTTTCAGCCAACAGTTAGTCACATAAGCTGAACACATAACAGTAAACAAGTATGTTTCAGTATTGCTCCTTCTTACGTACAAAATCAGTGAAATAATAAATCATCCTAATTAAAGTATGAAACGCTGTTAATTCTGTAAACACCCCCACCCATTCTTGCAGTTCACTTTGCTGCCAGTACTACATTTTGAGAAACGTTGAACGATTTACCAACTACCATAGAAATCCGTAACACAGACTTATCCTATTAAACCTCAGATAAGGTCCATGAAAAGTACTGAGCAGATGTAAACTATGACACTGCCTTCAGAAAACAGATGCCATTCCCTGTTCCTTTCCCAAAGCAGGCCACTGACTGAAGTTTTCTGTGCTGCATGGGGAGAAAACAAATCGTTTGTCAGTGCTGCATGACGTCATGCAAAGCATTGATAATACTAGGGTGCAAAGGGCAATATAGCTGAACTCTATTCTGTCCAGTAGCCAAGGATAAACAACAAAAGTGTTTTACTGTATTTTATGTTTGCCAAGTATTATTTAGTGCACTATAATAGGAAAGCAACATACAGCAACATGGTTAAGACTGATAAGCACTATGGTTAAGACTGATAAGCACTATTCTGCGATGCCCAAAAGAGAAAGCCTGAAGTGAAATGAAAGTAGAGGTACTAGCACTATTCTGTGATGCCCAAAGAGAAAGGCTGAAGTGAAATGAAAGTAGAGGTACTACTTCACTTTATTTTACAGATGTGCAAACACCATTAGGTGCACCGTGTATGCAGGAAGAGTGAATAGTACAATTAATACAGTTGTGTCGAATGAGGTTAGCACAGCCTACAACTGTACTTAGCATGCAAATACTGTATGAATTCTACAGTACTAGGCAAGCAAAGTTCTGTGACATTCATCAATGAGGAATTATAGCCAAGTATAAATAAGCAAGAGGAATATTTCACTTACACATTTACAAATACGAGTTGATGCATTGTTTAAAGGGGGCATTCACAATTCTGTAATACTCAGTATAAGCATCAGGATAAGAAAAAGGAATGTTTAACTATGTTTGGTGTTTAAGCCAGAGGAATGTACAATACAGTTAACAAAGACAGGGAGCTTTCCTCTGCACAGTTAACACAGCCTACAGATGTGATCAGCACCTGAAAGTTATAGTAATACTGCACTAAGGACATCCTACTCTGTGATATCTGTTAGTGGGAACTTAAAGAATTTGCAAGAAGAATGTTTCACTTTCATTTTCTGCACATCTGAAAATATAAACTGGCACGCTGTTTACTGCGGAGGCAACTTGGTTTTGACCAAGTAGTATTTTGGGATATTTGACAGCAAATATGGTTTTCATTGACAAGGTGCTATTATTTAATACCCAATAATAAGAATAAGCAAGAGGAATGCTTCACTTTATTTTGCATGCTTGTAAATATAATTAGTGGAAGCAATGTATAGGAACATCATTTTCAATGACGCACTATTCTGTGAAGCCAGATTGTTATACCTAAATATAAGCAACAGGAATATTTCAAGTTTATTTTACATACCTGCAAATATCATTTGTATTGTACAATGGAGAAGCAACACAGCAGCATGGTCCTCTTCAGCTGAATTAATAAAAGTTACAATATTCTGTGCATAGCAAACTTAATAACCATTGACAGCAGTGTTGTGTGCAGATGATTGAATACAATTATGGATGCCTTTCTGTCTACTGGCTAAAGCTGTGCTCTCCAGGATAGAATTAGTACAGCCTACAGACAATATTCTGTGGGAAGCACAATTAATACAGATGGGAATTTGTGCATTGCTCAACAGAATTAATACAGCCTATGGATGCTATTCTATGCATAGTAGAATGAATACAGATGACAATGGGAAAACAGAAGTTATGCAGTTAAAATGATCAGCTTGGGGAATTCAGCCTTCATTAACCTTCAGAGTGTACTGTGCACTATGCAATCAACTTAATGGATATAAAACTTTTGCAGGCTATACTACATCACTCTTCCCCACATTGCAGTTTCTAACAGAGTTCATTCAGACATCCTCCTGGAGGAAGTCATGTCTACTAAAATGATGACTTCCTTGTCATAATCTTCACTCTGTAGATGATGCTAGCTCAAATGAAGGAAGGGTTAATTTCTCCAGAACAAAGTACTAATCCTTAACAGGTGGACACTTGTAGAAGGAACTTACCAGAAAGGCTTGGCAAACTTTATGAGAAGCAAAGGCAGGCAAATTCTGCCCAGAATGAGAATTACATATATCAGCTAGGTGTACATTTACTGATGTTTTCTTGAGCACTGTATCAGAACTTTCTTATAAATTCTGCAAAAATATTAGACTCAGGAGCTGACAATGGGTCAAAAATATGTTGCACAGCTCATACTGAAATTCCTCCTTCCTCTTATCCTTGCATGCTTTCTGAGTAGAAGGCTACTGTGAGGATGACAGAATATCTACCACCCTATGCAAAATTCATGGTTCCCATCTAGGAGTGGTCTCTATCCATACTATCTAAAAGAACACCTAGAAATCCAGGATAAAGAATGACCTGGAGCATCTCAAATATTAGTAAGGTTCCTCTCATCACCAGAATGCTGATGTACAAGGAGGACTCCTGGAAAAGTCATGCATCTGGATCATCTGCCCATTGAAATGTCACTCCTCACTGTAGGGCAGAGACCTCCACAGGTTGAAAAGGTAGGGGAGAATTACGGGGCTGATCAGGAGAAGGTTGTTCAACTCCAACCACTAAAGAAGACTGCTATAAGAAGTCACAGAAATTATGACTAACTCTTCCTGGAAGTCTCTGTGCTGGAAACGCTAGGACCAGAAAATCTACTGTAAGAACCTTATGTGTATCCGTATTACAAACATTATGGCTCCTTTGAGCCCAAAGCTTACAGGCAAAGGTCTATGGAAGTGTGAGCTTGTGAGATAAGGGATGTGCTTGGATTTTACTCAGAAGCAGAAACTCAGAAAGTTCTAGTAATGATTATGGTTCCTATGAACAAGGTTTCTTATGGGGGGGCTGAGCTGTGACATCACCATGTTGACTATTGCCACCAGCCCTGGGGAGAAATCATAGCAGTAGATTCCTGTGATGGATGAGTCTGTTCCTGGTGTGTGACACTAAAAGCCAGTCATCCAAGTATGGGTACATTCTAATGCCCTGCAGGCAGATACAAGCCATCATTACTATGGTGTATTTGGGGAACACCCTGAGGGCACTGATGACAACAAATGGAACAGACCTGAAGCAATAATGATCCTAAAGAACAGGAACTTCCTGGCCACCTTGACATCTTCATGTGTAAATAAGCATTTTTGAAGACTAAACGAGCAATGGTCTCCACTTGATAGACACATGAGAATGGACTGCATCATGACCATGCAAAATGATTGTTTTAGGATACTCAGATCCAATATGCGCTGCAGGCCCTAAGCTTTTTATTTTATTTTATTTATTTATTTTTTTTGAGGGGGAGGAAGCAAACATAATTTGGAATTATACCCTTAACCTCACGTCTGCTGGGCCCTCTTAGATGGCTGTTTTTTAATGGCGATGTTGTACCTCCTTTCTTGCCTGCACTTTCAGATGAGATGATGTATGAAGGGATGGAGTATCCATTGCTGGCAATCTCCCCATCCATCTGCTATGAAAATCTTACATCACTAGGAGAATACTGAGAGGTATTCCCAATAACCAACTCAAAGAAGGAATCACCTACAATAGGTAGCAGCCAGAATGGGAGTCAAGAATGGTGTGAACCCAATCGGAGGGACCAACAAGTTTACTGAGATTGATATGGTCAACATCCATTCCGTCTGTGGCAAATGTTGGTACACAGAAGATGGGGACTACATAGTTCCAGCTTCCTGTTGTGTAAGCACCAAAGGTGTGATGAAAAGTAACTTTTTCTGCCCTTTTATGCCCTTATGACATGTCAAGTAAGTGGTTAAAAGGGACATCCTTTCTCCTTCATGTCATGGTGATGTTGGCTGATTTTAAACCCACACAATGAGGGCTCCTTAAATTGTGCATCGATTAATGTAGTCTTGGTGTCCTTAGTGAAAGTGGTAAGGTGCATCTATGAGCACCGGTACATAGCCAGACCATGCTGCTGCCTCTGAGGCATTTATTATGTATAACACAAACCATAATTGTTTTTAAGATTTAATTAATTCATTGCATTTAATGTATATTATACATTTTTAAATGAAAGTTTTTAAACGAATGTAATTTTTGGCGCCAAATGTGATCAGATGGGCTATTTAAGGAGTGTTGGAACATATGAATGACGTTCTGAAGAAGTCTGCTGGTACAGATGAAAGTGCTTAATGTTTGTTCTCCTGTATTATTTTATAAGTGCGAATAAAGAGTTTTGTGTCTGAGCCGAGGCATCCATTGTTTTTTACCATATCAGAAACATTTACTCTTATTTACGTTGTGTTTATACTTTGTGATTCGTGGTACGTCTGATATGGACAGCAACGAGGGCATTCAGGCTTCATTGGACCAGGGGGAACTCGCCAGTATTCGCCTAGAGATCACCGCACTCAAGGAGGAAGTGACGAGACTAATGGAACTAGTTGGGCATTCCATAGCTGCCAGTAACACTGATTCTGTTGGTATCGTGAGGTGCAGACAAACATCATGTTCATCTGGTGAGCAGCAAGCGGTTGAAACAAGGACATGTACTGCGCCTGTTGTGGATGTGAGCACTCAAATTGAGATTCCAAACGGACAAGGCAGTCCTGACAAGGTTTTATTCAGGAAAGACAAACAAGGTTGTTACAGTAGTAATAAGGAACGTAACGTCAGTAAATCTTTATCTGAAGATTTCACATTTGATTTCAGCCTTTTTCAGCTACGAGATGAAACAGAGCGTTTAGGGGCTCGCCCCAAACGTATAGCACCAGTAAAAACTTACTCAGCCATCACCAAACTGCAAATGGACAAAACTAAAGGTACTGAATTATCATCTAGTCCTTATGGTGCTAAAATAGAATGCAGCAATAAACATTATAAAAAGAATAGATTTGACAGCGTTGGTATTAATGGCCATTTAGATAGGTTTTTATCTGATGATTTTGATTTTGACAAATACAACAAGCATGAAGCTGGAATTAATGTTAAAGACAAAATTGTGAAAGAACAGGATGTGAGAAGTAGTATCAAGGATAAAATCTACCTATTTGGTAAAAAACTCTTAGCGATTAAGGATATTAAAATAGAAAATGCATATTTCAGTAAATGTTTAACTTTGCAGGTTGCACCCAAAGGTATAAGGTTTTTCAAAATACTGATGGGACATGAATTAAATGATGATTTTATTGTTGAATTTAATAAGCTATTTGATAGTTTTGGTTTCAAGTATCTTAAAGTTCTTATACACAAAAATGATGAGAAGTTATCAAGTTTAATATCAGAGGTTGACAAAATTAAAGCTGATATATTGAATGATGCTTCCTTCAGTCAGTGGAATGAATTATATGATAAACAATTTGTAGAAGCTGACCGTAAAGCATTTGTTATATTTGAAAGAAAGGAACGGCCATGGAGACAAAGATGGCCGCCTTTCTGTAGACACTGTATATCTACAGCTTTCCAGTTACTCGCAAGAATAAGTAACCCTGAGGATATACTACAAGTCTTTTTGCATTAATTACCGGATATAACTATTCTACTACAACCAAACTACGACTGAGAATCAAAAGAACGAAGGAAAAACTAATTAATTTCACAGGATTAAAGCTGATTGTCTGCCTGACTCTGAATAGAGCTATAAACAAAGGATCTATCTGATTTCTGTTTCAAGATGTCAAAACTGGACAAAAATATGGACACAACAACAACTAAAACTAAATTATCAATGCTGATGTCACCAGAGAAAGACTCTACATTTAAAAGACAGAAAACTGTAAAACCACAAGATCTTTTAAAACAGGAGGAACAAACCAACCGGATCAGCTAGCTAACATGGAGGACATTAAAACAGCACTGTTACCCATACAAGAATCTTTAAATGCACTTTCAAACCAGATACTTGCTTTTAATGCCACATGCAGTCAAATTCTCGACAGAATAGATAAATCTGAGGCTAGAATATCTGATAATGAGGACAGAATAACATTTCTTAAAAAAAAACAGATATTCATGACCTGGACATTCAAACTATGCAGACCAAGATCCTGGATTTAGAGGCAAGATCCAGAAGAAACAACATAATTATTAGAGGAATCCCGGAAAATATTCAATATAATGATCTAATGCCTACCATTACACAGATACTGGAAATATTGTTCGAGGACTCGGGTATGGCTAAGCAAATAGTCATAGAAAGAGCACACAGAGCTCTCAGGGAATCACAAGCAT
The DNA here is from genome assembly GCF_019279795.1 of Protopterus annectens. Classification (NCBI taxonomy): domain Eukaryota; kingdom Metazoa; phylum Chordata; order Ceratodontiformes; family Protopteridae; genus Protopterus; species Protopterus annectens. Next base: position 348,041,702 of record NC_056742.1, read on the forward strand.
CAAATATTCCTAGACCGGTTTATGTCAAAATTCTGAATTACCAGGATGTAAATAAAATAATTCTAACTATGAAAAAGAAAGGAGGTTTTGTAATGTGGCAAAATAACAGAGTTTCTATGGGCCAAGATCTACCAATGCAAATCAGACAAGCCAGACAAGCATTAGCCCCTTACTGCAAATTTCTTATTGATAAAAATATAAAATTCCAGATGAAGTACCCAAGTACATTAATCTTTACATTTGATGGAGCCAAATATTCTGTTTCTACAAAAAAGGAAGCAAAACTCACCTTTTTGAAGACTTTTAAATCCTTCCAACTTCAGAAGCTTAACTGGAACATTCAGTCTGTGTACAGCAATACAGATTCTGGGATTCCATGGCTACTATACCTCAAGGCTTCAAAATCCTTTGTTTGCTTCTTTTTCTCACCAGGCCCCTGTTTAATCATTAACCAGTATTTTCTTACAGGTCCAGCTTAAATCTAAAGATTTCATGAACTCCTGCAGCCTTGATGAACTGTGTGTGTCAGTGAGTCAACAGGAAGTCCTAGAAATGCTCCAGAGGGTCAGCTTTTGTTGTGGCACTTCCGAAATCTGTCCACATAATGGGTCCCCTTCGAGAACTCAAAATCAAGATTTTTATACCAGGAAGTAGCCAGAGCTCTGTGGAGCCAGGGTAGCTTTTAGAATGGCAAAACGAGGCTCCTGGACTATTTTAGAGAGGTTTGACTTTTATTTTGTATAAAGAAATGTCAGCTTATTCAGGTAAGGATTTAAACTGGGCTGTAACATATGGTTAAATAGAGTAATTTAACTACAATGTTAGAAACAATATAAAGTTACTACAGTTATTCTATTTTGGATCTAGATAGTGTGCCTGAAGATAGAAATGCAGTTATAATTATATACTATTGATATTTTTGCTTTTCTGCCTTTGAAATGACTGTTATATTGTTTATGTTACTACAAAAAAAAAAAAAAAAAAAAAAACTTTCTCCTTATTAATGCTATGATAATCTATATGTGTTAACATGTATAATTCACTCTCCTATTCCTAAGGGAATGGAAGGATATATATTTTATGTGGTTCTACAGATTCTGTGCATTATGTTAGCTATATATTTCTTACAGTATTAATACATTAATGGTGAAAAAAATGTTACTGATGTTGTTTTTATCAATGCTGCTGTTAACATGTTATACTTACCTAGGCAAAGTTAGATAAGACAGTTAGTTATTCTAGGATAATATAACCAATTATTTAATTAATAATGTATGTAAATCATTACAGGGTAGAATAAGAAATTGGTATGTAAGACATAACAGTGTGTTAACTAACTAATATGTTCAAGAGCTGTAGATAGGTACTAGTGTTTAATGGGGAATGTGTAGGTTAGTTTTGTAGGGTTAGTTGTAGTTATCATAGGTTTTGTATATCTTGTTAGGGTGTTATTATATAATAGTCATTTAGGATTGATGTATACCAATAGAAGTATAAACAGTGTTAAAACCTATGTTTGTCCTGGTCCAGGAGAATAGTGGATAGGCACTGGTTAGGGATGGGGCATTTAGTTTGCTTCCAGATATTTCAAAATCTGATATTATACCCGAATCTAGTATCGTTTTCAAATTCAACATATACACTAACATTTTAAAAGTATTTTTATGTGGATAATAGACTCATGGAATGTTAAAGGTTTCCAGAATCTGAAAAAGGAAACTATTTTTTCATTTACTTCTTCAGTCAAAAGCACAATTTATATTGTTACAAGAAACCCACTTGGCTAATGATCAATGGACTGCCATTAAAAATAAAAATGGATCAGGGGTAATAGCTTCGAAGGGGCAACTAATAGTGCAGGTGTAGCAATAATCATCAAAACTCAGTTCCAAGAGAGAATTTTAGATTTTAAAATGGATAAAGAAGGAAGATGGTGTTATGTAATTTTTATAACAAAATTTTACGATAAACCGGTGATTCTTCTTAATATATATGCCCCATGTACCAATTAGCAAACCTTCATAACATCACTTTACTTTATTTTAAACCAATATAACAATTATTATATAATAATAGGAGGTGACTGGAATACATACCAAGACCCTAAACTAGATAAAACAAGTCCCCATAGATCTTATAATAATCAGGCAGTGATAGCACTGCAGGAACTTAAAGCAGATTTTAAACTTTATGATCCATTTAAATATAATAAGGACCAAATGAATCCAAATAACTTCACATTTTATTCGAGCTGTCATAAAATGTGGTCCAGGATCGATTTCTTTTAATATCAGATACACTAATGTGTTTTGATCCCTATATATACATACAAGCTCGTTATTTGTCGGATCACTCCAGGATCACATTAACCTTTAAGAAAGATACTTGTCATAAATTGCATGCTAGGGGTTATAATTGGACATTAAATCCATATCTATTGCATAAAGAGGATGTATTAAAAGAAGCTCAGGAGTTTTTAATCAATTATTAAATAAGCTTTTAGAAAACCGACATCCATCAGACATAGAATGGGCAACTATCAAAGTGCAAATTAGAGGAATGTTTATCCAAAAAGCTACTTTCTACAAGAAATTACAAGTGAAAGATATGCATGACTTGGAATCAAAAATTGAATTATTAGATCAGGAATTAATTAGAAATTATAGTAAACAAACCGAAATGGAATTATTAAATTGTCAGAAGAAACTTTTTATTACAAAACAGTAAATTATCATTCCATGAACAGAAAATGCTGGTAAAATACGCTAATCACATACAGACCCGTCAAAAGCACTAGCACGTATTATTAATCAATCAAGTCACCTTCCCAAATCCCTGAAATATACTTCAACAATAAAACATACACCAATACGGAAGATATCATAAAGGTTTTGAACTAATATTTTCAGAACTATATGGTGAACAACAGGATGTAAATCCAAATAAGAATAATAATGATTTTCTTCAGAAAATTATATTTCCAAAGATTAATGATGAGCTTCATATGAACCTGATTAAACCTATTTCTTCAGAGGAAATAACTGATGTTATCAAGAAATTGAAGCCATACAAAGCTCCGGGACCGGATGGTTTGACTACAGAATTTTATAAAACTTTTAGTGATATTCTGGGGAAAATACTGTCAGTGGTCTTTAACTATATTATTAACAATAAAATTACTGACCCACACTTTAATGCATCGAAAACTATTCTCATACCAAAAGAAAATACTGATCAACAAAACCCGGATAATTATAGACCCATCTCACTTTTAAACATAGATATGAAAATTATGACATCGATTTTGGCTAACAGGTTGAAAATGGTAATTAACCCTATAATATCTGATGAACAAGCCGGTTTTATAAATAGCAGACAAACTATAGATAATACATTAACACTGCATACAATGATTTCTCATGCCACCCATAAAACCATAATCTTTACGCACTTATAATTGATGCACAAAAGCATTTGACAGAGTGAACTTAGAATATTTATTTGACATTTTAACATGTTTTAACATACCACAAGAATTCACTTCAACTTTAAAAATTATATACCAATCCTTATACAAATCTAGTCATTAACAGGAATCTTTCAAAAGAATTCAAATTAAAAATGGTACACGTCAAGGCTGTCCTTTATCTCCCTTGTTATTCAATTTGTATTTGGAACCTCTATTTTGCACATTAAACAAAATATCTATCATAATGCTCCAAGGATCTATGGTACGAAGATCACAATGGCTGCTTTTGCAGATGATTTGAGTATTTATTGCACAACACCTGTTTCGGATACTAATAAAATATTAAAGGCAGTAGAAGAATTTGCAAAAATTTCCAATTATAAATTAAATTTAAAAAACTAAGATATTCCCATTAAAGACACCTACACCTTTTTCACTATTACCATTAGTAGGGCAGGTAAAATCAGAAGAAAAAATAAAATACTTAGGAGTGGTTTTCTCAACAGACAACAGAGATTTTTATCTCAATAATGTTAAGGTTATTTGGGAGCAGATAGTATCTGACTTGAAAAGATGGGATAATCTGAAATTACCAATAATGGCGAAGACTTCAATTATTAAAATGAATATACTTCCTAGATTACTATATATTTTTAGAGCATCACAAGTTCAAATCTCCAAAAAATTCTTCAAACAGCTTCATACAGAACTAGCTAGATTTCTATGGGAACCTAGAAAAGTTAGGATATCGTATGATAAATTGATGGCTCCAAAAATAGGGGAGGGTTGGATCTACCTAATTTCGAAACATATTATTTAATAATAAACACCAATAGACTTTTAAGAATAATTAACTTTGATGGGTGTAACTCAAATGGGTTCCCAAATGGCTGGTTCTTAATCATAAACATGTCAAGGAATTGGATATTAACTGCAAGGCATTACCTTTTTAAACAAAAATACTCTTAAAGTGTACTTCGTGTTGGAACATATCAAAACATATATAGTTTCAGTACAAAATCTCTTTAACTCATTAAATCTTTTGCAAAGTATGATAATTCTTCAACCATTTCACAAAAATCCAAATCTGAAAATTGGTAACCAGCTGATAGACCTTAAGAAATTCCCACTTATAATTAATTTAACCCTACTTGATTTATATCCTTTTAGGTATCCCGATTCACAATATTTTAGAAGAGTTGAATCTCCCCAAATCGTATCTAATTATAATAAGACAATTAAAAGACCTATCAATAAGTTACCTTAGTAAAGGGAATGACATAATTAAAGAAGAAGATTTAAACATGTGTCTGAACTTATGGCAAACCCTTACACAGGAATGTAAATATATAACTGCAGCATATGGTTTGATTAAAGAAATAAAATATAATAATCAAATATTAATTTCCAAATACTGGAGAGAGAAATTGTTGACAATTGAAGAAAGTAAAATACTAAAAGCAATTCACTTAACCATAAAATCTGTGTCCCTTCAGAAGCTATTATTTACCCAATTGATGATATTTAATAACGCGTATTATACGCGTCTCACTCTACACAAATTTAACTCAAAGAACTCACCAAAATGCCCATATTGTATAGATCAAACAGCCGACCTCCTACATATGTTTTGGAGTTGTAAATGTATTTTCAAACTCTGGAATTCCTTGAAACTTCAACTACAAAAAATGGGATATCAACATTCCACACTCTCCTGGGAATTTACTTCTTCTTCTTCTTCTTCTTCTTTCGGCTTTTCCCGGTTAGGGGTCGCCACAGCGGATCACCTTGTCCGCACATTGAATGGCAGTGGAGTTTTACGGTGTCGAGTTGCCAGCCCGGCACCCAACCTTCCACAGAAGGCACACTCACACGCACACCTAGGGCCAATTTAGAGTGTCCAATCCACCTGCAGCATGTCTTTGGGATGTGGGAGGAAACCGGAGCACCCGGAGGAAACCCACGCGACCACAGGGAGGACATGCAGACTCCGCACAGAAGGCACCCCAGCCGAGGATCGAACCGGAGAACCTCTTGCTGTGAGGCGGCAATGCTAACCACTGCACCACCATGGCCGCCCACTCTCCTGGGAATTTACGATTTTACATATTCCACCACCCAACTTGGAAAGAACCCAAAGAATTATACTAGTCAATATTTTTTTGTTGATGAAGTTATATATAGCTTCCAATTGGTTGAACCCTTTACAGACATCATGGCAAAATTTCAAGATAGTAGCCACCAAACATATTCTAGCACATAAATTTCTAATTAGTGATCATAAGAAAAATGTAAACAATACAAAAATATGGGAACAAATCTTTAACATTGTATTAGCTTAAAGTTCCATTCCACTATTCGCTGGGAAAAACTGAATAACTGTTGAATTTTATTGAGATAAGTCTTATATGGTTACTAGTTCTTTTTTCTTCATTATTTTTTTTTTAGAAGTGTATAGGTATGTATAATGATTCTATGTAACTGTTGGAAGCATTCATGTACATATTGTAAGTAGTTGGTAGTACTGTATTAGTTGTTTGGAAAAAATAAAATAAAGAATTATTATTGAAAAAAAAAAAAAAGAAAGAAAGGAACGGAAATTAACACGCAATGTAGACCTTTATGCTAACAATAGGGCATATGTTTGGCCTAAACAACAGACACCTAGGTACAATAATGAGTATGATGGATATACCACTAATCAATATAGAAAGGGCAATGAAGATCTGAATTTTCAGGGAGGGAGATTCTATCCCCCAAAAAATTCATATGGGATGAGAAACAGGAGATGGAGATGAAGGAATTTAATATTTCCAATCATACCCATACTTTACAGCGCACAAACCATTTAGAGAATGAAAATTGTGAGCCAGATAAATTAGTCTCAAAGCAGATGCATGAAGGTATGGAACTCAACAATTCGGGTAATAGGGTGATAGAATCTGGAAATGAGAATATTATACAAAATGACAATATTATTCATACTAAATATGGGTTTAATGTATTTAATTATACAAGTTATGAGATTTCTGAAGAATTTTTTGATTTATTTTCAAAGGGTATGAAATTTATACCTACGGTAGGTTTTAATTTGGTAGATACCATTTTGGAAGTTAAGTTATTTTGCAGGAGATTAAATCTGGCCTTACATTTTGACCAACATCCCAGCAAGAATGATGACAAGACATATAATGTGCTTAAAAAGAAAAGCACTTTCATTCCCCCAAGCAATTCTAATGTATTAAATTTTGAGAAAATGGTATGCAGTGACATTTACAGGTTCAAAAGGGCAGTGAATAATGAGGTAATGAATTTAACTAAGAAAGAACATGAATGTCTCATTGAATTTGTCAATAATAAAGATGTGAGATTAATGAAGCCTGACAAAGGTGGAGGCATTGTAATATTCAACAAAATGGACTACATCAATGAAATTTATCAGATATTACATCAATCAGGGAATTATGAAGCTGTATCCCTTAATGAAATCAATATAGGATACAGACGCATAGATTTAGCCTTAGAAGAATATTTATTGAACAAGAGAATTACATCAGAGACGTATGATTTTTTAAAGGTGGAATACCCTGTACCGGCCACCATTGTCGGGATTCCCAAGGTGCATAAACACTTGAAACATCCTCCATTTAGGCCTATTATTTCAGGAAGTAGAGCTAAAACTTTCCCATTGGGCATTGCCATAGACAAATGGGTCAAACCTGTTTACAACAACATGCCACATTTAATTAAAGATTCATGGATGTTTTTAGGACAGCTTACTACACAGATTTGGAAAAAGGAACTAAGATTCATCACCATTGATGTGATTGACTTATTTTCTTGTATCCCGAAAGAAGTGGGTCTAGACTACTTCAGTAGTAGTTTGAGGAAAAACACCAATATGAGCTGGGATAGGATATGTCTAATCACTGATATGATGGGGTTGGTCCTTGACCACAATTACATCCAGTTTGAAAATGAGTTTTTCAAACAAATTAGAGGCGTTGCCATGGGAGCATCTTGTGCCCCGATTTTTGCCAATATGGTTATGCTCGAATGGGAATCTGAATACATTTTCAAATCTGAACATTTCAAGCATATTGTTTATTACACTAGGTTCCTAGATGATTTATTTTTATTGTGGGATGGCCCTGAAGAGGACATAGAAAAATGTATCAGTTATATAAACAATACCACTGACTTTTTAAAATTTACACATGTTACTAACAAGAGGGGAGTGGCATACTTAGATACATTCATAAGCCATGGTGATACTGTTTTTTTATCACGTATCTATAGAAAGGAGACATTTTCAAATGATTACTTGGCATATGGCAGCAATCAACATCATCATGTGTTTCGTAACATCAATAAAGGGCAATGCATAAGAGCAGCCCACATGTCCTCTACAAGAGATATTATGTTAAAAGAGATAGATCTTATTAAGACCATGTTTATAAACAGAGGTTACCCAGTAAATTTATTGAATGACATCAATTGATACATCATTGATCAATGGGGCAATAAGTACAAGCCATTATTGGGCAATTTTAACAATATGTCTTCTCTACAAACTGGCATCTTGGCAGAGGAGCATAGTAGAAGGGTATGTGTTTTGACTTATTCACCCACAGTTTATCACATAGAAACATTTATAAAGGAACAATGGAATCAGTTCATAGCTAATAAAGAATCTATGCAAGTATTGGGCATTCAGGCACATATTGTATATAAGACAGGGTACAATATTAAAAAATTATTGGAATCTAATGGTAGGAAGGTTAATAGGCAAAATAATTTCACTACCAAATGTGGACAATGCAACCAATGCAAACACATCAGAGAATGCAAAGGAAGTAGGTTAGAGAATACCAATAAAACTTATTTGTTTAGTAGACATGGGAATTGTAATACCAAATATGTGATCTATCTTGCCACTTGCGTGGAATGCAACGCATTCTACATTGGCAAGACAGAAAGACAATTCAAACGCCGAATATATGAACATCAGTATGGTATTAGAGTTAAGGATAATAGAAATGCCTTATATAGGCATATATTAAATACAAATGATAGGCATTATTTTATGTTTAACATTATTGATAAGGTGGAACCTTCACCATATGGAGGAAACATCAAAGCTATACTTGCTATGAAAGAAAGCAAGTGGCAGATGTTCACAGACACCACTTGTTATCCAGGTATTAATGACTTTATTAGTATAAAACCATTTTTGATATTAAATAATTGACAGGATTTATATACATATACATTTATATTAGGATATATGGTCATAGTTTTATACATGATTTTTTACACATGTCAAACATATAGTATATATTTCATATTATTCAATTAGATATTTATATTCCATGAGTAATTGATTGACAATTGTCTTACACATCGTGTAATTAAGAAGTTGCTACTTCTTATTTGTTTTTAAGATTTAATGAATTCATTGCATTTAATGTATATTATATGTTTTTAAATGAAAGTTTTTAAACAAATGTAATTTTTGGCGCCAAATGTGATCAGATGGGCTATTTAAGGAGTGTTGGAACATACGAATGACGTTCTGAAGAAGTCTGCTGGTACAGATGAAAGCGCGTAACGTTTGTTATCCTGCATTATTTTATAAGTGCGAATAAAGAGTTTCGTGTCCGAGCCGAGGCATCCATTGTTTTTTACCATATCAGAAACATTTACTCTTATTTACGTTGTGTTTATACTTTGTGATTCAGGATACTCAGATCCAATATGCGCTGCAGGCCCTAAGCTTTTTATTTTATTTTATTTATTTATTTTTTTTTGAGGGGGAGGCAGCAAACATAATTTGGAATTATACCCTTAACCTCACGTCTGCTGGGCCCTCTTAGATGGCTGTTTTTTAATGGCAATGTTGTACCTCCTTTCTTGCCTGCCCTTTCAGATGAGATGATGCATGAAGGGATGGAGTATCCATTGCTGGCAATCTCCCCATCCATCTTCTATGAAAATCTTACATCACTAGGAGAATACTGAGAGGTATTACCAATAACCAACTCAAAGAAGGAATCACCTACAATAGGTAGCAGCCAGAATGGGAGTCAAGAATGGTGTGAACCCAATCGGAGGGACCAACAAGTTTGCTGAGATTGATGTGGTCAACATCCATTCAGTCTGTGGCAAATGTTGGTACATAGAAGATGGGGACTACATAGTTCCAGCTTCCTGTTGTGTAAGCACCAAAGGTGTGATGAAAAGTAACTTTTTCTGCCCCTTTATGCCCTTATGACATGTCAAGTAAGTGGTTAAAAGAGACTTCCTTTCTCCTTCATGTCATGGTGATGTTGGCTGATTTTAAACCCACACAATGACAGCTCCTTAAATTGTGCATCGATTAATGTAGTCTTGGTGTCCTTAGTGAAAGTGGTAAGGTGCATCTATGAGCACTGGTACATAGCCAGACCGTGCTGCTCCCTCTTAGGCATTTATTATGTATAACACATACCATAAGTCTGACAAGCAAAGATTGAGGAGTTTCTCTGTCATATGTCTATCACACTAGCCCTCAGTAGTACAGTATCCAACACTTAATCTGAAATATTGTTCTGAAATAATGTTTGTCTAAGATAATTTAGCACCTGAAGATACAGTGTCAAGGACCCAAAGGTCAGCTTTCTCAGCTTGTCTAAAGTCCTTGATCCCCTGGTAGAGGAATGGACAGACCACAACTGAGGAGTAGGATTCTTCCTCAGGGAAGTCATGTTACAGAAACAATCACATCTGTCTTAGGGGACTCTGAAAAGATAACACAGTCCAGTGGAGGTCTCAAAATAGGGCCACAGTGGATGTGTTGTTTCATACTATCTTTGCCACATTTTCAATAATATGAACAAGAAAAGGAACTGCACAGGTGAATGAACAGTGCATCTTGAAGGGATCTTGCAGTACTTTTTTTAAATGCTGAGAGGAAAGATCCATCATCATTTGTAAAATTTCACTATATTTCTGATCTTCTGGAGTTGAGGACAGGGCTGTTGACCCATCATAATTTTATCTTGCCATAGATGATCAGTATGGTGAGACATTTTGATTTGCTTCCTCAGTCTAGTTGGGGAAACGTCTGTACCCATTGATAAAAACAGCCTTTGGGAAGCTGGTTGCCCTAGTATTAAAGGGCCAGGTCTATCCGAGAGTATTGCAAGGATGGAATTTTTTGAGGGTTCTGGGCCTCCCAACATCAGAGTAACCAACAGTAGTACTGCTGACACAGTTTTCCAATATTAGGATGAGTCTGGATAGTCTGCAATGGCCTCGTCAACACTGGTTTATCCAACAAATGATTAACCCAGAATGGACCCAATGCCTGGCTACCAGGATGATTAAATGTCATAGATTTCAGTATAGGTGCTAAAAAGACTAATATTAGTGGACACAATGTGAGTCAATTTGGGGTTAGACATATGAGACTGCACAGTGTAAAGCAATGGTTGACCACAGGGGGGAACATGAAACTAGCAACAGCCTGAGGTGGGGGCCGAATTCTACAACACCCACCCCATGTCTAAAGAGCTGACATAAGTCAGAATCCACAGAAGCAAAGTACAAGAACATACAATTGCATTCTGACACCTGAACTGCAGAATCCAAAGATTCAAGCAATCGTAATGGTCTTGAAGTAAATTAGGCATTTGCACCAGATCCATCTTTCTAAGTCTGGGAGAGAGGCAGGCACCAACTCAGTGTGCTTTTGCTTCACAACAGCCCTGGTCAGCTCTGCATAATCAATGACCTCTAAGACAGTAGACTACTGGACTGCCATAGGAGGACACACAACCCTTAAAGCCAGAGTGTGAATGAATAACACTGGATATACTTGCCCTGACTTGAAGCTCAAAAGAACACCACAAAGCACAGAAATAGTAGGTTGAAAGCCCTCTATCACTGTAGTTTGCACACCTATTCTTGTAGAAGAAGGCATGTCTTTAATTTTAACCACCTCACCACATTGGCCTTAAGGCCAGTTGTTAGACTTTGACTGCTTGGGGAAAATGTTTCTTACACAGTTAAATAGACTTGGAAGGGCTGATTTTACTAGACATTATATAATTAAAAGAAGAGATAGGCTGAAGATTCCGCTACAGCCCCCTTGGTCTATTTTTAGGACCAATACAACTAAAGTCTGAAGCCTTAGGGCCTTGTTGAAACTTCACTTCAACCTGAAGCCCTAACATATAGGGACAAAGTGCCATCCTTTGTCTCTGTAAGGAAATCTCACAAAAGTTTACATAAATATCACATTGTTCTGACTCATGTTCTGCACCTATACAATACACACACTTATGACTGCCAGAATAAGAAATTTGTTTGCAGCAATCACACTTACCAGATGTATGAGTTATGATGGTTAAACAGTGCCAATGCCCTATCTAACAAAACAAAAAAAGAAAAAATATTAGAATCCATGAATCCATCCCAAGTCACATGGAAGGAAGATAGTAGTCTCAGTAAAACATGAAATAGCTGGCACACCAAAACAGATGAAGGTGTGCTTAGTCAATAACAAAATTCTCATATTACAGCAAAAGGACCAGGAAAAAGTTGTGAATAAAGCTGTCAATCTGTATTCACAACACCTGAATGGAAAAAGAGCCAAATGGTACACTTCATGAAGATGAATCCAAATTAAAATCCTGGGGCTGTTACAATCCAAAAGGACATGTTTAATAGTGGGAAGAAACTTTAAAATGGCAAACAGAAACCCTATCATGGAAAGGGGGTGAGAATATGTAGACTGGGAAAATCATATCTGTGGAACTTAGCATGTGTAATGTGTTAAGTCCTGAAGATAACAGGGACTGAATCCTCCCTGGTAGTGGTATTATTAAAGGGAGGTGAGACATTTTGCTTTGGATTTTAATGCTTGGAAAAGCTACATATAGCACTTTAAAATGCCACAAGAAGACTTTAATATAAGAAGAAATCTGAGACATTTTTATAACCCAATTTTACCAATTTTCTGAATCCCACTTCCATGAATGAAATAAGAGTAAAATTGTACTTTCCAAATAATAAAAATAAATAAATAATTAAAAAAATCAAACCCTAAACAAACACACTTAGGAGAAACCTACATGCTTGGGCAGAGGAATCATCCTGCTTTGCATCCATCACTTCATTGTAAAATCAATGTTTTGGTCATCAAACCTTGGGGAAACATTAACTCTTCTTTTGACCATTGCTGTTTGGCTAGTTTTAACCAAGGAAGCAACAGTCAGGGAAACTGACTTAAAAATACAAGACAACAGTAAAGTGACATACAATATCACATTTATATATATATATATATATATATATATATATATATATATATATATATATATATCATGAGTTAATAGAAAAAGGCAATAATATTTATAAGGATACTATTTCATTTACCATCGGACAGAAAAGGGAATACTACTGATAAAAACAAAACCATTACTGGGAACTGCAGAATCTACATGTTTTGCCACAGTTGTGGATTGTACTGCTGTCTTTGAAGCATTTGCATTTTACCTCATTGGATAGATATTTCAGAAGTGATTTTAAGTTCAGCTGGTTGTTGCACTGTTGATTTAAAATAGATGAGAACAATGGCAAGAAGGCTCTTTGACCCCTGCTAAAGATTAATTGTCAGCCTTCTTAAAATTCTGCTATTACTACTGTGAAATCTTGCTGTTGTGAATTTTTCACATTTATTGTACTTGGCAGTGGAGGCAGAGATCCAAATAAAGTGACATACTGCACAGTAAGTGAAAATCTGTAAAACATGTGGTGCTAATAGTATTAACAAACTCCAGCAGTGGTGTTATCCTGAGGTCAAAGGGTTAGAAAACTGACAATCTGTTACCTTGAAAACATACATACATACATTTATTTACTTATTTACATTTGTTTAGTGGGTAGTGTCCAACTGGGCCAGGAGCCTGTTTTCAGACAATCTCCAATAGATAATAAAAGAGAAAAACAACAGTGAAAACTGCAGTAAAGTAACAAATACATGGCAGAAGACCATCAGCTTCATTTTGTTAGGGTTGAGTATGAGTTTATGGTTGGTGATGTAGTTTTCTATGTCTTGGAGAGATTTTTTTGTGTTTTTTCATGAAGTTCCTGAGGAGAGGAGGATGAGCAGATAAGAGTGGCATCATCAGCTTATTGAATAATAGAGGCTAGCCAAATGGAACTACTAAGGTCATTGGTAAAGATCATGAAGAGGAGAGGTCCGAGGATGGAGCCTTGGGGGACTCTAACAGAGATGGGTAGAAGGGGAGAGAGGTTATTTTCCCATATGGCACACTGCTGTTGATTAGAAAGATAGCTGTGAAACCAAGTGAGGGATGTTGTACTGAGGTTATATGTTGTTAGTTTGTTTAGAAGAATTTGGTGAGATACCATATCAAAAGCTTTGGACATATCGAGAAATATTGATGAGACAAGTTGGTCTTCATTTTTGAGGAGGTTTACGGCGTTAGTGAAACTGATAAGCACGGTGTTAGTACTATGCTTCAGTTGGAAGCCATGTTGAGAATTGGATAAGAGGTTGTTATTAAGGAAGTGGTTTAGGAGTTGTTGATGAATGCATTTTTCTAAGATTTTAGCTAGAGGGGAGAGAATGGCAATAGGTCGGCAGTTACAGAAGTCTGTACAGGGGCCACCTTTGTGTAGGGGGATGATATGTGATATTTTCCAGAGGAGAGGGAAGTATTGTTCAGAGATGGAGTGGTAAATTAGTAAAGATATAGAATAGGAGATGGAAGTAGCAGCTTGTTTTAGAAATTCATTGGGGAGGTGACCAGCTGCAAGGGTACATGGTTTTAATTTGGTAAGAAGCTTTTTTATGTAACTAGTTTGTATGAGCTTAAAAGAGAATGCGTTAGGGTTAGATACAGTTGAGGTGGGTACTGCTAGAGGAGAGTTAGAATTACAATCTGTGAGGGAGGTTGTTGATTTGATAAAGTGAGTACTGAATTGTGGTGCTATGCAGTTGGAGGTATTTTTGGTAGAGGGTGCTGGAGTTGAGTGTTTTCCAGGACTTAAGAGATAATTAAGCCTTTGTCAAAATTTTTGAGGGTTGTTCTGGTGTTTTTGTTGGCATGTTTGGAAGAATAATTTTTTGACATTCCTGATTTGTTTCTTGGCTTGATTTCTTAGTAGTTGATATGTGGTGAGGTTATCTGTGTTTTTGGACATTTGGTAATGAGACCAGGCCGTATCCCTTTGTTTAAGTAGTAGTTTAGTATCTTTTGTTAGCAAAGGTAGATGCTTGATTTTGGTGTGGATTTTCCTTATAGGAGGTAGGTTATTTACTAGCTTGATGAATGTATTGTTAAAGTATTGTACAGTGAGGTCTAACTGGAGAAATTTTAGAGGTGACCAGTCACACTGGTGCAGCAGTGAATTAAATGTAATGAGGCCTTGTTTCCTGAGAAGAAAGGTTGGAAATGGTCACTAAGTGTGTCCGGAAGGCAGCCAGCGTGATGACATAAGTTGAGCTTATTTGTTAGAATCCAGTCTAGCATAGATTGTATTTTGGAATATTTATCGACATGAAGAGTTAATGGTTTGAGAGAAGTTATAGAGGTTGATGAAGCTGAAGGGTTTATCAGAGGAGCAAGTAAGCCAGTCTAGGTTAAAGTCTCCTAGTACTATTGTTTCTTGGCTGAAGTAGGTAGATGCCCAGCAGAGAAGGTTTTCTATGATTGATAGATTATTCCTGGGAGGTAGCTAGATAGCTGTGATTATTATTGTTTTGTGGGGATTGGTTACTAGAAGTGTGGCTAATATTTCAGAGATGCAAAGGTCAGGGGAAGTGCAGTTTAGTTGGACTAGTTTAAGGGAGTCTTTAAACATGATAGCAATGCCTCCACCCCGATTGTTTAACCTATCTCATCTAAGAATGCTATAACCTTTGGTTAGAATTTCATCATCTTTTATATGGGGCTTAAGCCAGGCCTCAGTTAATACAGCTATATCTGGTGAGTAGAGTATGCATACATACACATGTACACATACATACATACATACATCATGAATGCATACATACATGAATACATAATGGCTGTCGGTAGACGACAGTCTGTCAACCAAGACTGCCCATGTTATGCCACTAGTCCTGTGCTGTTGCACTTTCGTTTTGCATCCTGCCATCACTGTTCCAAATCTTTCTGAATGTACCTAAAGTCCAACAGCTCATCACAAATTCAGGCAGATTATTTCATGTGTTCACTACCCTTTCTTTGAAGAAGTTCTTCCTCAGGTCTCAGCTAAAGTCAGTTCCTCTAATCTCCTGCCAGTATTCTTTCATGATTGCCCTGTCCTTCTTCTAAAGCTCTAATGTAAGCCCTGCCTTTTAGGTCCTTATGCATCTAGCTTGCATCTACTTTAGCCTTCCTTATTCCCAGAGTATACTGTCCCAAACCTCCTAGTCTTTCATTCTAATGTAATGACCCCATTCCACTTTCCACACATCACCTTCCTCTGTATATTTTCCACTGCTGTGAACTTCATGAATAGCCTGCAGATCTTTAAACAATTATCCAGCTGTAATCTCACTACAGCCCTGCAGAGTGGTAGTATGATCCTCCTCACAGAGGCTGTTCCTCAAAGGATGCACTCCAACATCCTCCCACCACATTCCACTGTAGCCCTCTTACTCCGTATCCATTTGCCCACTGTGACAATTACCATGACTCTGGGTAATTTTCATGGTCTAGCTGTTGCAGTTCAGTCTCTCGGTGCAGAGCATGTTTTAGATTGTTATAGTTGAGGTGCAACACCTTTACACTTGTTGGAATTAAAACTGAACTATCATTTTGTATCCTATTGCTTTAGTCTTTCCAGGTACCTTCTTAGTCTGGCTCTCTCATCCACTATCACTACTCCCTTCCTTGTTATCAACTGTAAAGAGGTTAATGCTATCTTCCATGCCACCTGACACATCCAGTGTGAGCAGAGTGAAAACATCTCTGAGATAGAATGCTTCTAAACTTTAGGTCCTTCCTGTCAACCATGTTCTCACCTAACTAAGGAATCATAATTCCTTCCTTCCTTTATTATTCCCTTCAACTTAATTATCCATCTCCAGTGGGGTGGATAAAGCTGAATGCCTTGTTTAAGTAGAGGTACATAACATCAACCAGCATTTCTTTGTCCAGCTGTGCCACTGCCTAAGTCACATAACTGGATTTGACTAGTCTGGTAAATCTTTTAGCTGCAAATCTGTACTAGTTGGTATTTTGTAGCTGGTTGTCCTCCAGGAATCCACACTAGCACCTCTGTCACTAAAGATGTTATCCATGGCTTTATTGCTTCGCCTGACAGAGGTGCTAGTGTGGTTTACTGTTTTTTTGTGCTTTGGTACCTGGTTGCTTGCTGTTTTTGGGAATGTCCTCCAGGAATGCTAGCAGCATCTCTTTGAAAAAATATTTTATGTAATTTTTCCTGCTACGGAAGTAAAGCAGACAAGTGCATAAGTTCAAGTGGTGACCCATATTTTCCACTGTGTATATGCCCTAGCTTAGCCTTTTTTCAATTTTCTTGGAATTTACCACTTGTAATGGCCTACTGTCAATCCTTGTTGACATGGTTGCCAGCACTCTGGCTAGGTTCTTGAAGATTTTTGATGGAAGGACACATGGCCCTTCGCCTTGCTACCCCTAAGTTTCTCCAACTCTTGTCGGACTTTGTCTTCTTATACTGATCCATCCATTCAGTTCTAAATGCCCCTTTACCCTCTCAGCATTGTACATTGTTTACTTTTCCTTGGTAAAACTATGGCTATGACTTTATTTAATTCTATAACCTGTTCTCCTCCCCCATTACACCCCCTACTTCTATTAGCTTAGTTCTTACTTCTCCTTCTTCCTACCCACAACACATCAGAAAAGCTTCTTATCCCTTTGCTATGCTCATTTTCTAATAACATTATAGATGTCCATTTACGTTTGTGGCTTATTTGCTATCCTGATGGTGATTGTGCTTCTTTTCCTCTCCCTTACACCGATTCCTATTTATAAGGTACAGTCACTCATATCTCCTTGGTTGAGCCATACTGGTTTCTTCATCCTCCTTCCTTTGCCTTCCTCTTCATCCCTTCTTTTACTCCACACCACAGCTTATTCACTCCCCTTTGTCCTTTCTCGTCCTTTACATCCCTTTGCCATCCCTCAACAATGCCCTCTGTTATCTATGTCACTTCTCACAGACATAGTATTTGCCTTTCCATCATCTGCCTTTTCTTTGATAGTGAAACACACTGCTACAGTTACTCCCAGACAGAAATGCCTTAACTTCAACTTCCACTAGTTCATCTTTCATGCACAAGGCCACATTCAGGATTTTGTTAATCTTAATGGCTCCTCTACCAGCAGGGTGAATCTTTGAAGAATAAGGTATTAAAACAAATCCCTTTTTATAGTTATCTTTGAACCTGGTACTTCCCAATCTGTCCTTGTTAGACGGAAATTACTCAGAGTGACCGACTTCTATTTTACACTAAAATCACGTATGCTGCCAGTCCATTTTTGAGCTCTTTCCTCACTGTCTAATGGCACCTTTCCACCAGGAGATCCTAGTCTCTCTTTATTTTCCATAACTGTCAAGAAAACTTCTAAAAAGGCCAACAAGGATGCAGATCTCTACACAATCACTACTTCCCATGCATTTCTAGCCAACCTACTTCTTCCACAACCACCACCATCACCCTACCCACCCTGAGAGGTCAATGATTCCTAAATGCACCACTTTTTTGATTTTCTTTTCAATCAATACCACCCTGGTCACACACTCCATCATCCTGTGCACAGAGTAAGTCATGGAACTGTCATAATAATAACCAAATCTTTACTGATCTTCTCTGTAATTTCACCTAATCACCTTGGTAACTGAGTCTCCAGTCACCCAAACTGTATGCCCTTCACCAATGCTCGTTCTCCTCTCAACCCTCCTCAGATCACCACCCATATTACAACTGCTTCCTAATTGTTTTTGCAGTCTCACCCTGGTGCTTCCTTCAGTTCTTCGGCTGTTCTTTCTTCCTGCAGCCCTTGATTACCTTCTTCCTTCCTTATTCCTTACGTTACCACTTTCAACTCCTGTTCTCCCTTCTGGGCCCCCTTGTTCCTCCTTTCACCTTTCTGTTGCCAGTCCATTTGGCTATAATACCACTCCTATCTCCTGTCCCTGCTTTGTAGTGTGTCCAACAAGTACCTCTTCTCTTCTCTTCTCTTCTCCCTCAGATGTCATTTTCAAGACTCCTGTTCTTTTTGCCCACCACCCCTGTCCATCACTTGCTTCCTCCCCCAATTTTTATCTACCCCAATACCACCAAGGACATCTCCTACATAGTCCCCTCCATCGACAATCTGAACTCAATCACCAGACTCTACAACATTCAAATCTGCTCCTCTGGTGCCTCAGTTACCTGCACGTCTTAAAATTTCTGCTTCATCAGTGGTCATTCAGCAAAATCACCATTCCAAGTCCATTGTACCTGACCTTCCTCTCACTCTCCCATCCCCTCCAGTTCATGCTGTGCATTCTGCATCATTGCACTTATGTATTGCATTCTGTACATGTCTGCACTACTCTACATTAATACAGATTATGGTGTGCTGTTCTGCTCATCTGAGACTTAGGGGATGGAGAAGGTCTATGCCAATGTGCAATAAACTACACTAATCTACAGGAGTACATGGAACGGGAACATTACTGCTTGCTGCTCTGCTTTTTCCAGCTCTGATTTTTCTTATTCTACTTTTCACTACAGCACGGTATTAGTAATATGTCTTCATTGACAGAAGTCCAGAAGGAGTCTACTTCTATCTGCCTTCTTTCACTCTGTTAACCTGCAAGCTGTCTTCAAGCACACTACATACTTTTATATGGCTGACAAAATATACTTAATAACTTTTATGAGTAATATTTAAGAAGGATGTTAAGATTTAATAACAACTCATTCTATTTGTTGAACAGGATGAATTTATAGTATTTATTCTGACTTTGGCTGTGAGAACCAGTGTATGCCTACTGCACATATATTATTTATTGTACAGTTTAGTCACTATTGCATTTACATGTCCTGTGAATTTCTTGAACTTTTGAATTTACAGAAGGTGCAGTGATGCAGTGGTAGCATTGTCGCCTCACAGCCAGAGGCTCTCTGGTTCTATTCTCTTCTGGAGTGGCTTTCTGTGCGGAGTCTGCATGTCCTGCCTGTGTTTGTGAGGGTTTCCTTTGGGTGCTCAGGTTTCCTCCCTCGTTTCAAAGACATGCGTCTGGAGTGTTTCTCCCCAGGCCTCTGCTGAAAACTGGCTTTGTTCCAAGTTGGACTTTCCTGATAAACAAATGTTATAAATTTTGTTTTGCTAGTTTTTATAATCACTGATTTTATTCAGAACCAGTTTACAAATTTAGACAGTTCTGCTAGAATTGTACAATGAGCAATTACATGTTAAAGCAAAGTCAGGCCTGCAATACTGTACCATATTAAGCACTGATTCCTAAATGTTCTCCTGTGTAACACATGGTAGGTGAAGTTGTACCCTTTATTTATTTACAGACTGTCCCAGTAACACTGAACCGCAATGCAAACTGATACAGCCCGAACCTGGTATCAGAGAGTGGCATATTTGCAGTATTAAAACAATTTAAACACAAAAAGAAAAGAAAATGCATGGAAAATCTATCTACTTAGCAGCAATATTAAATGCAGGGAAATCAGCCTGAAGCTAGAGTTAATCAATCAAGGGAATCATCATCTAATAACTAAGTTGAGGAGGGGCATCAAACATATAAAACAATAAAAACGAATTCAGAATACACTTTTAACAACTAATTAGATCAGCTAAGTTGAAATACACAGAGCAGTGGCTTTGTCTACGTGCATCTGTTCATAAAAGGTATTCATGTGAGCCACAGGGAAGACATCCTAGTGTCCCTGAAGAACATTTGCTCATCAGAAGTGGAAGCTGCCTTACATAAACTTGTGAAAAGAGGGAGACTGCCCACCTGCTGTTAGTCTTCACTACAGTCAGCTACTCTTCTGATGGTAGAAAGAACTGGTTTGGATCCCCAGTGGCTATTCTTCTGTGGGAATGAATGAAAAGTCCACACAACATTAAAAAATAACAGACTATCCACTGTAACATCAGTCTCTTAGGTGCTATTAGAGAACTATAAAAGCTCACCCGACAGTTGGAGCTCTCGTACTTCCAAACTGAAAATTTTCGAATCCTTTTTTTTTCTGTGAGAAAACTGCACATGACTCAAACTATATCATACATGTCTGAGATTAATTTAGGGTTCTCTTAGAACTACCTTGACTTTATGCAAACTGATTTAGTTAAGTTTTTCTATGAAGAACATATCCCCTTCTCCTGGATACCTTACAATCCAAAGTAAGAGTACCCTAAATATGAATCCCTCTTCCCAGTTAATGTATATCTCATGTAAGCTACTCTCGTCCACCTGTATCCTTTCTTCTGCAGCTTCTTCACCACCATTATCCTCAACTTTAATTCTTACATTGTTACTCTCACCCCATCTGTAATAAGTATTGCTAGCACTCTTTATCTGTCTTAAAGGGTTACTGATACCTCCCACATTCCAGGTGACAATTTTTTCCCCTTCAACAAACAAAAGACACATGGAATCAGGCAGTCTTAGCAAAAATTACAAGGTGCAGTAAAGACTCCATGGTGTACACCAAAACACCAACTAAAAAGTCCACATGAACTTTATTACTATAGTTCCAATGGCTGGGGTCTGTAGACTGTTTTTTGTATGTCCCGCCTTCCTCAGTACATAAATAAGTAAAGAAATAACATCATTAAATATCACAAGTCTTAAAAAGACAGAACACAACACCATAACATTAGATACTGATGTATACAAAATATATATTTTTTACCAACATTAATTAAGTCCTGGGTAAAATAATGCACCCAAATTTTATCCCTTCCCTCCTTTCCAACACCAGGACTCTCCTGCTCCTCCTGTTTGGCTACACCATTCAAGTACTTGAACTGGTCCCACAAAACCATCTATACTTCCTCTTCCCACAATGCACATTCACATCCACCACAAGCCATTCTTACAAAAGTGGCAGTTCACCACTAGAACCTCACTCTATAAATACAATATGCCTATAGCGTCCTTCTTATATAACTTGTACTGCCTATCCTCCATCCATCTAAGCTCCTTTCTGACCTTAATGTAATCTGTTCTCTCTCACAATGAATGAAGACACATGAGAGGGTCTGTGTCTTTAACTCTCCAGTCTATACAAACCTCCCACTTTAATCGCCTCCTATATAGGCTTCATTTTTACATTTTATCTGCTCAAAACCATACATTATCTGCCACTCACTTCCGCAGTCACTATTGCTATTTCCCAATGCTTACCTGGAACATAAAGCCCATGTGATGTACATTTCTCTAACCTGCATTACTTGTATTACCCAGACACTCTTACAATTGAATCTACCATCTCCAATCCTAGATGTGCACTAAATCTCACTCAGTACCGTCCCATTTTCCAACTCCAGCACACTCATTGAAGTATTAATACATTACAGATCCTGCATGCCATCCACTCCCTAAAACTAGCTTCTGATCTGACAAGCAATTTGACAAAAAGAAAATACAATACCCCACAACCCAGCTAACATAATGCATTAATACTATGTACATATTAAAAGACTAAATTGTGCAGTAAGGATTTAGCTTTTGCACACTGTCTTTGAAGCAAATATATTATGCGTCTTCCCACTTTTACAATCAAGCAAGAATGTGTAAAGTATACATGAATACCATTTAGGGTCCAAACTTTTAGCTAAAAAAACATTGATTTTTTGCAGTATTTTAACAAGTTACATGGCCCTTTGTTCCCTAGCCTGTATAGCTCTCTTGCCTCAAAATATCAGCAATTGCAAAACAGCCTTTCTTCAGGTCCACTGTAGACTATTTGTGGGTAACCCACTGTGAGAAAATGGTCCTGGTCCTGTCATACAGCAAGGTGACAAAAACAGTACATTCTACTTTTTTGCCCCTTTGGAACCTGGAGATGATGAGGGAAACATCATGCATGCCACTGATTTTACCACTGCACAGTTCATCATCTGCCCTCACACACAACAGAAGGCAAAGCAGAAAGAAAAGTAGGTTAAACACAAGAGGGACAGTACAGAATGCCACACAGCCCCATCCCTACTTAGCAACTTGTATGCCTGGACCAGTCTAGCTTCTTCATCCAATTCATCCAAATCAATTCTTCGGATACCTGCTAACTAGGCTTTCCACAATGTCTTGTCACTCATGTTATCCTCTTCTTCTGGCCAATGGCTCACACATCTTATTTCTGGAGAAAGCTTTCCCAACAGCACAATAAGGCTAGTTCATCCAGGGAATCCATTCTGTTGCCCAGTTGTGGGCAAAAAGTATAATCTTTTGAGCTGCTCTGG
Organism: Protopterus annectens; assembly: GCF_019279795.1. NCBI lineage: Eukaryota > Metazoa > Chordata > Ceratodontiformes > Protopteridae > Protopterus > Protopterus annectens. Next base: position 348,064,655 of record NC_056742.1, read on the forward strand.
TGGTATAGAGGAATAAAGCCTTGATAATGGTCCAGCTGACTTGGATTCGAATAGCAACTCAAGATAACTGATGGGAGGGAGGGCATTCTTCTATGACACTCCCTAAGGAGAGGCATGTTCTATTCAGGGAAGTTGCTTTCAGACATACTCGACAAGCATGGGGTGGGGAAAGGGAAAACTGTAGGGCATATAAAAAAATGAAACCCCACCCGAAAGAATTACAGACAGCTGAGCCCCCAGGATGTCCTTAGGATCCACAGCTGGCTTCAGCAAATACCTCAATAGTCCAGGAAGAGTTGGAATCCCTGGCATGGATGGGGGACACTGGGGACTGGTCCAGTACCATGAAGTCCAAGGGGACCAAAAAAAGTGCAAGCTTTTAAAGGTAATCTATCCTTAAATTCAGCAGCCTCCTCCTTTACCATGCCTGCTTCAGACCTAAGCTCATCTGCTAGCTACTCTAGGCAGGACACTTCTTCTGCTTCAAGGAACAAGTTCTTCTTGCTCAAAACAGCCTGTTTTTTCAATGTTTCCTACCCAAGACTACTCTTATCTATGATTTGGACATTATGGGTTGCACTGTTGTGTGGATTAGTAATCCAGAAGGGTTTGTACTCCTCATGGGTTCTAAAAAAATGCACCACCTCCTTATACTTTAGCACCAGGAAAATGAGCCATTCCAGTGTGACCTGCAAAGCAGTTGGAAATATGACTGAAACAACAGCTCCATCTTTAAGCATGTTTCAGACTACAGGCTGCCCTTGAGCTAGCTTCAGCTACACCACTGCTAAAAAACTCTTCTGTCACATTGACGTTATAGCCAGCATACATTAAGTCTTTCAGAACTGCTACTTCTCTTACCAGCCAATCTTTCAGTTGGAATGAGTGACATTTGAATATAAAACTGTGCATGTCTTCCAACGGAGAGAGACTGGCACTTGATCTTACCTGCCAGTCGTGCCTTCTAAAAGTTATGTCAGTCAAGCCTCAGCAAATATCATTGGCTAGCTCCCTCAGCCTCCTCTCTCAAACTGATCATTCTTATTTTGTAGCTCCTTTTTCTAGTTTCCATAACACTCAGTTTGCCCAGAAGTGCATCTGTACTTGTCTTTACCTTGGCCAGATCTCACGAAGTCTTCCACAGTGTTGCTTAAGGTCCACTACTTTATTTTTCAGCTTTCTGCATGGCAATTTTTAATGAATTAATCTTGTCTCTAAGTGTCATTACTTCTGACCTTAAGGCACCTTAAGACCCCAACATCCAACTGCAAGGATGTCGAGCTTACTGTTAATGTAATTTAATTTGTCCTCCATTACCCCTTTTAATATCGAAGTACTGATTCTGTAACACCAAAGTATCCCCTACTGGTCTCAGAACCAATACCTTTTATTAAATAGCAATTTCTTCCAAGATTTCAAAGAATTCACAGAACACTAAATCAACAATTATGAGGCAGAGTACTTAGAAATGAAACTGTGCTTACCATAAGATGAGAATGTCTTCCCAACTTAATGAACATTATGCAATCATTATAAGAAATCTGGTAAAAAAGAACTCATCAGCCTAATGAATGTAAAAGACAACTTCTTGAAGACGTAGAATATATTTTTCTGGAAGATAACCATTTTGCATAGAGCAGTATATAACTACGGAAAACTGAAGGAGTGTGAAGCCCCTCTCCCACATATTCAGGCCCTCCTCAGCTGCTCTTTACGTAATCCCAAGAACTTCTAGACCAAAATCAAAACACTGCTGGGTTAGTCTTACAAGATGAACTTTCACAGTAAGGGGATAAAATGCTCATTTTATAACTAAATTCTACAATTACTAACCATGTGAACACTTTTCTAACCTCTCCAATTTTGCCAACTGGTTTTCTGGCCCTGTTTGTCTTTTTCTTTCCTTGCCTCCTTCCCACTCAGTTCATTCACCCTCAAAGCAGTAAAGCTACTCTCTCCTTCAATTCACTTGGTGCATTCAAAAATCTTCCAGCCATCCAATGAAACTAACTAGTATCAGTAAAATGTGCAGTTGGAAACAAAAAGAAAAGTCTTCAGAGAGATTTTTCCTTGCAGTATGGATTCAGCATGCCACTTGTACTATTAAATTAAGCAGTTTATTTATTTTTCATGTAGCTTACACAAAGGGAAAGGTATTATCAAACTAAACTTGAACTTAAAAAGGAAATATTTATCTGGTCTGCTGCTGGACACTCTTCTACCTGCAATACAAATGATTTGTTTGATGTGACTTAATGAATCTTTAATTTGTGCAACACACAAATGTTATCACATAGAAACAGAAAACTTTGTGAACAGCAGTGCCTTCTGAGTACTCCTGAATTTAATTATAGGCCTGATTTTAGGCAGTAATTCTCTGAATCTAAAACTAATGTAATACAGCAAAAAAAAGGAACAAGAATCAGTGAATTTAATTGTGTTACGACTGCCATACTAGGTGTAGCTTGAATGATAGGGTGTTCTTAAAAACTAGTGCTTGAAGGATGGGGGTTCTTTGAATTCTCCTAGAAGTGATGATGCACAGTTACAACCAGACCTGGAGTGACTAATTACTCATTTCTGGTTACGTAAAACACAAAAACTCCATCAGCAGACAAACCACACTAGTAACCAGGAACCAAAATTGAGTGCAGAGAAAAAAAAAACAAGTGCGGAAAAACAGCAATCACAGTTCAAAATATCCAAAAGAAACATAGGAAGCAAACAGCACGCGGCAGGTAAAATAAATCAAGTTTAATGCATATATAAACTGGTAAGCACTTTCATTATGGAATCATAGCTTCTTCAGACCCTAATAAAACAGCATCTTCAAAAAACATTTATATAGCAATGTCATAATACACAAACCAATCAGAAGTTAAAATTAATAAAACAATTAAAAAGTTAAAGCTGAACTCACTAAAAAAGTGAATTCAGCAAAAGAAGGTAAACATTACTTTTACAGTCTCCTTCTGGAAAACAGGTTTCAGAGGTACAAATTCATTTAAGCCTAGCCCCATTCATCTTGCTTCACATCTCTCTGTTTCATTTTCAATGTTGCCTAACCTAACATTCTCATATATAACATCTAGCATAGTAAAAGAAAACCTATGTTCATTACCTTTCATCTGGACATGTTTAGCTAGGGCATTAACAGTATTACCTTTGTTTATACAATATATATGGTCCCTAATGCATTCACAAAACTGACACTTGGTTTTGCCAACATAAAATGAGTTGCATTGCTCACAGTTAGCTAAATAAACAACTTTCATGGTATCTCAGTTAGCCATAACATTTAAGGAGTATTTCTTCCCTTTCTGTGGATTAACAAGCTCATTACCCTCACCTACATACTGGCAGAAATTACAAGTGCCACATTTTTTGGTACCCTCTCCCCATTATCCATAGCTCAAATTATCTGGATAACACAACAACCTCTTTAGATTTGCCCTGTTCCTGTAATAAAACTTAGGAGATGTGCCAACAAATACTTCAATCGATGAATCAGAAGTTAAAATATAATTCTTTTTAATTAAATCTGTGACCTTATTTATGTCACTGGAAAAACTCATAGGGACTCTTAAGATGTTATCCCTTCTAACTTGCCTATACAAATCACAGATGGGGGTCATAAAACAGTGTCTCCCAATACCCTTCCTAAGCTGGTAGGCACCGCACACACCCTTAGCTATCTCAGTCTCCCTATAGCCCCTACCTTCAAAATCTTCCTTCAGAGTCACAATAAATTCCTCAAAGTCCTGGTCTTTAACATGTAGCCTTGAGGCCCTTAACATTTGGTCCTTCACCAAAATCACAAATACATGATTAGGATGCATACTACTGCTACTACCATGGACAAAACTCGGTTTGTAGCAGCCCTTCCTATAAAAGCTTGTAATAAGTCTATTACTACCAGGCTCCCCCTTCATCATAACATCCAAAAAGGATATTTCAGTACAGGACTTAGTAATAGTAGACCCCAAAAAGTCAGTAGTGGAATGAAGATAACAGATAAACTGATCTAATTCCATCATGGTGCCAATTCAAACTATAAAAAGGTCATCCACAAACCATCGGTTGACTAATTTTTTTAAAGTTTACTCACCATGCTGGCTTGAGAGAGATCAATTATTTGAACATTAAAACTTAACGGTTACCTGAAATGGGTTTAGAAACTGTGATCTATAGAAAACCCACATTTTGTAATACCTTTCTTTTTTTCTCCAGTTGTCACCCCATCACCAGAAAAGGGGCATTGCGAGAAGCCAATTTATTAGAGTATCAAGGCTCACTTCTAATGACACTGTCCGTCAGCAAGAATTTTTAGAACTTAAACTTAAGTTACTTGACTGTAGATATCCTGATTCCATGCTTAACTCCACTGAATCTGAGATTTAGGCAGAGAGACAGGGGAGGTATGGTCCAGTTGTTAAATTTGGTCTGATTAAGAATTGTGGCTCCAATAATCTTGGCCGGGCTGAGGCTGTATTTCAGAACAACATGATACTACATTAATCTTTAGATATTAAGGACATTGAGAACATTGTTTGTAAAAACTGGTTGATGTTTTAATGTAATGTTAACACTACATTGTTAAGCACGCAAAACCTTCTTTTACCTATAAAAGGAGGGGTAACATTAAGAACCTTTTAGAATGCCCCCCCATCAACATCAGTTCAGTTCCCCATGACTTGTAGATGTGGCAGATGCCACCAGTGTGGATATATTGAGAGTAATTACACAGGGGGGGGGGGTTGTATGACAAAATTAAAGGTGATGTGAAGTGTAGTATATTTAGCTGCTGGTCTGAGCGGGTGGTTTATCTTGCCTTCTGCACTCAATGTCAAGCTTTTTATATAGGCAAGACAGGCAATGCTTTCAATAAGAGGATTTACCAACACGTATACAGTTTTCAACAACATTCTGACAACAGATATGCCCTTGCTAGATGTTCTTTGGTTTGTCAGGGCTTTGTTAAGTTTATGTTTTTGTAGTTACTGCATACTCTGGTGATTGGAAGAACCTCCTGCTGTGCAGGGAGATGCTTTGGCAGTTAAGGTTGGATGCCACTACCCCACCAGGAATCAATGATAATATTTCCATTTCTAGTGAATTAAAAAGAAGAGCTAGCAAACTGTTGATGTTGTTTTACACATCTTTTTTATACTTTTTTGCTGGCAGGTTGCCCTCAGTCGGCCTAAATTCCAAAGTCTTGGGTCCTGCATCAGTTGCTGTCGCCTCTTCCCTGACGTCAGGTCGTCAGGGGTATAAAAGATGCAGCCGATGCCATTTTATACAGTTTTTCTTGCCCCAGATGCCCCCAAAAGGGTCGGCTAAATTTATGTAAATAAAACATATATGCACCAGAAATAAGCTTTACCTTCATCTATAAGCAAATACACCACCTAGGTTGTATAGATTACAGAAGTAAAGATAAGTTCCAGCAAAAATAAGGGGGATGATGGGTGGGTAACCTGGACTGCAACAGTGAATACACTCGAACATCTACATTTATGGTAAGTGTACACAACTGTACTATGTTCTTCGTGTTTCACTGTTGCAGTCTTTACATTTGGGTTGAGTCCCAAAGCTATGGTTGGGGGGCTGGAGCTAAATAGCATTAGGAGCGGCTAAGAGGCCCTGCAGAACTGCAGTGGCAAAGCCTGCCCTGGATTTAGAGTAAAGAGGCAGATTGTAAGGTTTTGTATAGGTATGCACTGAACTCCAAGTGGCAGCCTCTAAAATGTCTTTGGTTGGTACTCCCCTGAGAAAGGCTGCAGAAGTGGCTGCAGCTCTGGTTGAATGTGGCCTAATGCCCTTAGGCACTGGTTTGCCATGCTATGAGTAGCAGAAATGAATGCAGTGACCTATCCCCTTTGAAATAGTCTGCTTGGAGATAGCATTTCCTTGTGATGCTGTGGCATATACCACTAGTAATTGTTCTTTCTGAAAACTTTAGTTTTGTCCAAGTAGAATCTAAGTTGTCTGTGTACGTCCAAAGAATGCAGAATTTTCTCACCCTTGTTCTGTGGATTTGGATAAAAGGTTGGCAAATGAATAGTTTGGTTAAGGGCTACACTGGATACCACCTTAGGCATAAATGTAGGGTTTGTTCTCAGAGAGACCCTGTCTGGATAAAAAATGATAAAGGGTTCCACGGCAATGAGAGCCTGTAGCTCTGAAACTCGTCTTGCAGAAGTTATTGCTAGGAGCAGAGCTGTTTTCCATGATAAGAATTTTATATCTGCAGTAGCAGCTGGCTCAAAAGGAGGTAAGGTGAGTTTTTCCAAGACATAATTGAGGTCCCATGCAGGTATTGGCGGTCTCCTTGGAGGCCTTAAGTTTTTGGCTCTTCTGAGGTACTGCCTTAATAAAGGATGAGAAAAGAGTGGTGGCTCTGTATTGTAATGAGCCAAAATGGCAGAGTCATGGATTTTAATTGATGAGAAAGATAGGCCTTTGTCCAGCATCTCAGTTTAGTACTGCAAAATCTGAGGAATATTTGGGACAGCTGTATCTCAGTTCCTTGAGCTTGGTTCCAAGCGCAAAATCTCTTCCATTTCCCAGCATAGGATTTTCTAGTACTAGGCCTTCTGGCTTCTAAAATGACATCCATCACAGCTTTACTGAGAGGTGTGGTTTGTATTGCTACATTATCCGCCATGCTGCCAGGTTTAGGGTCCTGAGTTGGCTGTGCAGAATCTGATTGTTTTGCTGGGACAGTAGATGAGGTATTTGAAGTAAGGTCCAGGCTGGGCATTGGGACAAGTTCCTTAAGATCAGATACCAGTACTGGTGTGGCCAGTCTGGGGCAATCAGAATCATTTTTGGTTTCTCCTGCCTGACCTTTAGGAGCACCTTGGGGACGAGAGGTAGTGGAGGAAATGCATATACTGATGGGTTTGTCCAGTTGAAAGATAAGGCGTCCACTTTCCAAGCTGGTCTGTGATAAGTCCTTGTGCAGAATCTTTTTAGTTGATTGTTTTGAGGGGAGGCAAATAGATCTATGTCCGGGCGTCCCCATTTCTTTGTTATCATGTTGAAGACTTGTGGATCCAGGTGCCACTTGTGGGGATCCATGAGGTCTCTGCTTAGTTCGTCTGCCAGAGTGTTTTCCTTTCCTGGCAGGAATTGTGCCTGCAGATGAACTTGGTAAGTCAATGCTGTGTCCCATAAAGCCATGGCTAGTCTGCACAGGGGATAAGAATGAGTGCCCCCCTGCTTGTTTATGTACCACATGACCATTGTGTTGTCTGTCTTTATCAGTAGTTGTCCCGGATGAAGCAGGTCCTTGAAGGCTGTCAGGGCATTTTGCACAGCTAGCATCACTTTTTCACTGATATGTAGATGCATTTGGTTTGTGGACCAGGTGCCCTGAATGCCTCTTCCTGCCATGTGTGCCCCCCAGGCATAATCTGATGCATCCGTTGGTAGGCTCTGCCTGGCTGGGGGTAGTGAGAATGGCTGTCCCTTGTTTTGGTGACAAGCCTTTGCCCACCATCGAAACTCCTGTTGCAGGCAGGGAATTAGAGTAATCATTGTTTCCAGACTGTGGTAATGTTGCGTCCAAACACTTTTTAGGTACCATTGAATTTTCCTCATATGCAGTCTTGCATATGGAATTAGTAAGATGCAGGATGCCATGAAGCCCAAAGCCTGCAGAATTTTTCGTGAAGATAACTGGGCCTTTGTTGTCATTTCCTTGAAATAGGTAGATAGTTGCCTTTGTTTGTCTGGAGTGAGATAAGCCATCTGGGCAGTTGTATTTAAGCTTGCACCCAGGAATATTATCTCTTGAGAGGGTACTAGTGTTGATTTCTTTCTGTTGACTGTGTACCCTAGGCATGTTAAAAATCTTATCACAAACGTCAGATGCTGTAGTAGAATGTCCTTGTTCTCTGCTTGTATGAGGCAGTCGTCCAAGTAAGGATATATTTGTATCCTTCTTTGTCTGCAGAATGCAATTACTGGTGCCAGGCACTTTGTGAAGACCCTGGGCGCAGTAGATAAGTTAAAGGGCAGTGCAGAGAATTGGTAATGCTTTGAGCCAGCCTTGAATCTGAGGAATCTTCTGCATGTTTGTCTGATTGGGGCATGCAGGTATACCTCTTTTAGGTCTAAAGTCACGAGCCAAGCCTTGCTGCCCAGCATGGGCAGAAGCTGCTGTAAGGTCAACATCTTGAATTTTGGTATATCCAGGAAAGTGTTTAGAATAGATAGGTCCAGTATTGGTCTCCATGCTTGGTCCTTTCTCGGTACCAAGAACAGTCTTAAGTAAAATCCTTACCCCTGCTCTTGCTGAGGCACCTGCTGAATAGCCCTCATGTCCATGAGAGCTGCGACTTATTTTTGAGCCTCTGCCCATTGATTTTTTTTTTGGCAGGTCTGGCCAACCGTTTGTCCTTGGTAGGGTATGGAAATGAAACTTGTAGTCTTGAGACACTATGTCTAGAACCCATTAGTCCTAAGTTATAATGTGCCAATGTTGAGAAAAAAGTGCTAGTTTTCCCCCTAAGGGTGCTGCCAGAATATAAGTGCTTGGTGCAGGCAGGGGGAAGTCATTGGGACTGTTTCCTGTATGATTGTGATTTGTCCTCTCCACCTTTGGAAGTAGAGGCACTCCATTGCTTAGACCTGTAGGATCCTTGCGGCTGTGATCTGCCTCTAGGGCATCTGGATCTGCCCCTTTGAGGTCTGTCTGAGACTGGAAAGGACCAATTCTTTGTAGGCCAGTGTCTGCTAAATCTAGGTGGCTGTACCTGTAAGAAATCCTTGACCGTTTGCATAGATTTAGCTTTGTCTTCCATTTTCTTTGACACCTCTTCTGCCTTAACACCAAACAAGGTATCATGTTGTAAAGGAGCATCTAATAATTTTGCTTTAACATGGTCAGGCAGATTTTGTTCTTTTAACCAAGCATGCCGCCTAATGACAGAACCCGTAACAGCGGCCCTGCAGGAGGCCTCCAGAGAATCAAAACCACATTGCAAAGTATGCTTTCCAACTTGTTCAGCTGCATGCAATAAATCTTGTATTTCTTTGTTTTCTGCACATTCAGAATTTGTCATCATTTTCTGTTTAAGCAGTGTCATGATATATTGCTGATATTTGAGCATATGAAACTGGCAATTTAAGGCCCTTATAGCCAAAGTAGCAGATGTGTAAATCTTTTTTCCCCATCTATCCAGAGCCCTAGAATGCCTATCAGAGGGGGTAGGGTTTTTTGCAGTAGAAGCCTTGACCCCTTTCAGACCCTGAAAAATAGTTTCTGGGTCTGCAGAAGGGTTTTTGAAAAGGAATTTATGAGAGTCAGGGACCCTGTAGTATCTGTCCGGCTTAACAGGAGCTGGAGGTAAAGAGTCAGGGGTCAGACTGGACTCCGAGAACACATCATCTACAATGTCCAACACAGGTGGAATAGCTAGAGGCCTGTGTTGAGGAAGTAAAAGGAAGTCTCTGAGCCTTTTCTTAGATTCTGAAAAATCTTGGCTCACCCAGTGGAAGTGCTCCCTCAGGGTATGCAACGTTTCCCCAAAAGAGTAGTCCTCAGGAGGAGAAGCTGAAGGAATTGATTCTTCAGCATCAGAGTCCTCATAGGGGGGAAGAGAATATTCCTGATCAGAAGAGGAATTAGAAGAAAGGGAAACCTGATCTGAAGATTCATAGTCTGTCTCTTGTCTAGGCCTCTTATCAGGAGAGGGATGGGAACCCCTGATCAAGGTAATTAAATCTTCGGCCATTTTGAGCATCTGTTTTTTGGGCATAGAGGCCTGTCCTTGTGGCTGGTGAACTTGCTTCTTTGTCTTTAAAGGTGTTTAAGTCTTTGTCTTTGAAGTCAGTTTATATATAATTGTTTAGGTCTGAATACACCCTCAGAAGCCGATGCCTGCTCAGCGGCTCCAGACCCATCTGAGGGAATAATCTCCAAGGCTCCAATACCTTGAGCTTCCTGCAGCCTGGTCGACTCCACGTGGGAGTCGGTAGTGGCCTGCGACTCTAAAGTAGCAGGCATCAGGGACTGCGAAAGCGCCTCACTGAGAACCGGTGAACCGGCGACTTGCTTAGGAGAAGCTTCGTCGTCGGTTTTGGACCTCGGTTGCCTGTCGTTTTCTTTTTCTTTGCGTTTTTTGTGAACTCTGGTAGTCGGATGGCAATCCGACGACATTGTATAATTAAATCTTCACCCAAAATAGCTTAATGCAAAATCTTACCGATGCTTAATAGTTCATTGGTTAAATCTAGCACAAAACCGACAACTAGCAACGTTGTGCTCAGGGCCTAGGCAAGGAATACAGTAAGAATGAAAGTCCTTATGAGGTATTTGCTTCCCACAAGAAATACAATTATTAACTTTTTCTGACATCGGTCTGGAGCAAGAAAAAAGTTTCCCCAACGGGGTATTTAGCTTTTAATGAAGACTTCGGATCTGTAACTCGAACATGAAAATCTCAGGAGTCGGCCGACCGGCACTTGCGAACTGCTTCTGCTTCGGGCACCGCACGGCAAGAAAGACTGAATAAAATGGTGTCGGCTGCATCTTTTATACCCCTGACGTCAGGGAAGAGGTGACAGCAACTGACGCAGGATCCAAGACTTTGGAATTCAGGCTGACTGAGGGCAACCTGCCAGCAGGATAACCCAAATGTAATGACTGCAACAGTGAAACACAAAGAACATCAAACAGTTGCAAACACAATGCTAACAAATTTACCACTGTTGCCTTGTTATGCTGTCAGATACATGGCAAGTCGAAACATGATAAGACACCTTGTCTGTATGGTTTATATTCAATTAGATTATGCCATGACTTATGAATAAAAGAATGCACTTGACCTATAAAAAATTATTGTCAAAAATCCAATTCTAACTGTTTACGTGTAACATGATGCATGCATGACAGGGCACTGAACTAATGAGTAGCACTTCTAACGGAACCTCTCTCACGACTGTATCCTTAGTGCGAAGAAACTGTCAGCATATAAAATCAGTCACCTGGAAAAATGTGCACCAGACAAGCAACTGAAATATGCACATCAGGACTCTGACAACCTACCTCATGTCTGAGAATGCTGACTACTGCTATGCCATTATGTTTTGTGGATTTTCCCGTTTGGACTAGTTCCATAACTCTCAACCTGTTAGAGCAAGAAATTTGGACAAAGCCATAAATAATGGGGGCACAAAGCCCTAAAGTAGGTTCAATTTTTAAATACTGCCCTTATAAACATAAAAAGTTGATCAAATAACAGGTTTTGAATTAGCATGATTTTTTTTGAAGGGTATGAATCCTGAAACTCAAAGGAATGTTATTATAGTCCTCAATGATTTGCCAAAGATTTGCTAGAAAACTACAATTTTATGAGAAACAGACCAAATATTTGAGGCAAAAATCTGAACATTCTGCAAAAATCTGGAGAGTTGAGAGGTACGACTAGTTATGTTTATGTAATGTTAGTTACTCATCATTTTACTCTTGGGGGAGGGGGGGTTGTGATGAGTTTTAAAAAAAGCAGATATAATGCATCCATGCTTCTGCTTAAGTTTACCAAGATTGCAATTATCACACCCACTGAAGTATTTTGTTAAACCCTGCTACTGATTCTTACAATTTTCTATCTCTTCTTTACATCCACCTTTTTTGTTGGTAGGAAATGTCCACAGCAGACACAAATTGGGTTTGTTGTTAAGCATAGTGTTTCAGAACACAGAACAGAGCTAGACTCCAACTCCATCCAAATTGTTGAGCCCAAATAAGGGTGAAATATGTCTATCACCAGAATCTAGATTACTGACCTGTGAGCATTATGACAGACCTATGTACAAATCTACATGTGCAGAAAAAATAAGTTATGTACCTACCATAATGTTACATGTTAGTTGTCTTCATCTCGACTTCTTTCTTGCTGGTTGGGATTGGAGCCGGTCCTCGGCTCCGACTCGGCCATCTTCTATAGCTCGAGAGCTGTTTACTGGCTCGAGGCTACCCCTTATCCCATAATGCCTAGCGCTAGCTACCCAGATCTCATTTGTAATAGATAACCCCAGACATAGCCAGAGAATCAACCTGTCCAAACAAACAGGTTGAGCATACCTGTCATACTCTCTCAGTCAGCAGAGGAAACAAACCAGAGAACACTCAGCCAGAGAAACCAAAACTCCTCTCGATCCAATAGGACAGGGGGACGGAGGGTGGGACGCAAGAAAGAAGGTGAGATGAAGACAACTAACATGGAACGTTATGGTAGGTACATAACTTGTTTATGTTAAGTTGTCTATCTCGCCTTCGTTCTTGCTGGTTGGGACAGCGTCCCTAGCACCTACAATCCTGGGTGGCTCATTGGAACAGACTCTTCAGAACAGTGGAACCAAAGTCAGCTCTGCTCCTGGAGACCATATCTAGCTTGTAATGAGAAATAAAGGTATGAGGATTTTCCCAAGTAGCAGCTGCACAGATAGAATCCATGGGCAACCTAGATTGGAAGGCTACAGAGGTGGCCAAAGCCCTAGTAGAATGACCTTTTGGTTTGATAGGCAACTCTTTGTTTCTCAATTGATAAATGAAAGTAATAATGTGAGACAAACACCTGGATAAGGTCACTTTGGAAACTGGGAGACCTTGTTTGCCTAGAGCGTAGGAAAGGAATAGTTGGTCCGACTTCCTTATATCCTTAGTCCTATGCAAGTAAAAATGCAATTGTCTATGAACATCCAATTGGTGTAATTTGTATTTTGCATTGTTGGTGTGGCTAGGGAAAAACACAGGAAGGTCTATAGATTGGTTTAAATTGTTTTCTGAGCAGACTTTCGGAAGGAACGAGGGATTAATCCTCAGAGCAACCCTGTCCTTATGAAAAACCAAGTATGGAGGACGAACACATAGTGCCTGAAGTTCAGAGATGCATCTGGCTGAAGTAATAGCTACCAGAAAAAGTGTTTTCCAAGATAGAAACTTAATGGAGCAGGATGCTGCAGGTTCAAAGGGGGCATAATTAAGGAGGTTAGTACCAAATTAAGGTCCCAAGGAGGAGGGGGATCTCTCACTGGAGGTCTAAGGAGAGTAGTCCCTCTTAAAAAGGCTTTACAGAGCTTATGAGACATAATGTTTGAATTAGACAACCCAACATGAAAGTTAGAAATGGCCGCCAATTGAACCCTGATTGTAGCAGAAGCGGACCCAGAATGAAAAAGTTGTGCTAGGAACTCCAAAATTTCGTGGACTGGGGCTGAAAAAGGATATACGTTCTTAGCCTCTGCCCAACAAGAAAAACATTTCCATTTGCTAGCATAAGTCTTTCTAGTTGTGGACTTGTGAGAGGAGACAATAATCTCACGCATGGCCGGGGAAATGCTGGGAAGCCTGGCTAAGGTTGGAAGTGGAGCAACCAAGCTGTGAGCTGGAGTGTTTGGAGGGATTGATGCAGCCCACCTGATTGATGAATCAGTAGGTCTGGAATTGGATCCAGAGTCCAGGGCTGATCGAGAAGGTAATGGTGCAGGAACAGAAACCATATCTGTCGAGGCCAGTAGGGGGCAATGAGGATCATTTTGCAACCCAACGATATTGCTTTCTGTATGAGTTTCGGTATCAGGGGAAATGGAGGGAAGGCATAAAGAAGTCCCTGAGGCCAATCGTGGACTAGAGCGTCTCTGGGTGTGTGACCTGGAAGCGGAAGAAGGGAGAAGTAGTTGCTGCATTTGCTGTTGAAGGGGGTGGCAAAAAGATCACAGCAAGGCTGTCCCCATTTGCAGAAGATCAGATCCGCAACTACCTGATTCAGAGACCACTCGTGAGGCATGAGAATAGCTCTGCTGAGCCTGTCCGCTATGACGTTGGACCTCCCAGGGATGTGCATCGCAATCAGAAATCTTTGGGAAGAAATCACCCACTGCCAGAGTCTGAGTGCTTCTCGACATAGGGGGTAGGACTTGGTTCCGCCCTGCTTGTTGATGTACCAGACCACTGACATGTTGTCCATTTGAATTGCAATGGTCCCAGAAGGGAGAGAGTCTTGAAGAGCTTGCAACGCTAGGAGCATGGCTCTCATTTCTAGGACATTTATATGCAGGTGGTACTCGTGAGGCTGCCAAGTGCCTTGGACTGTCCTGCCCTGATAATGCCCCCCCCACCCTATCAGGGAGGCGTCCATGGTCACCCTGGCAACCGGAGGGGGCTGAATGAAGGGTCTGCCCTGAGTCATTACTGGGGAGACCATCCACCAGGAAAGGTGCCTTTTGCATGCTTCTGTAATCATGATCATGTGGGTGGCGTCTATTGTTGTTATTTCCCCCTCTGCCCCTGGAGGAAAAATCGCTATGTGTCTCAGGCGAGGCTCCCTGGGATTTTCGGAACCACATTTTACCACTCTTCTGACCCTTGGCTTGGGGTATGGTCTGGAAGGAGTGGAAAAACAGACTCCCACGGCAGAGAGAGTGTTGCCTTCTTGCTCACACCTAGTCAAAGTGTCTTTCACCTGTGGTCCAAAAAGAAAGGAACCATCAAAGGGGGTGTTGGTGAATGATGCTCTAAAGGGTTCCACAAAGTTACACAGCTGCATCCATGCATGTCTCCTACGGGCTACGCCCATACCTGCGGCTCTACTCACACCATCGGCTGCATAAGAAATGAGCCTCATGGAGGAGCTGACTACAGAATTAAGGGTCGCCAGCTGGGAAACAACTTTAGCTTGAGCCCCCTCAGCTGATGGATCTTGAAGGGTATCTCTGAGCTCTTTAAGGAGATCCCTCTGAAGCTGGGTAAAATGGCATAAGTAGTTCAGTGACCTCATAGAAAAGGTCGCTGAAGCAAACATTTGCTTCCCGTATCTGTCCATGGTCCTAGACTCCTTGTTAGGAGGATGGACAGACAAAGAGGTTTCCGCTAACTCTTTTTTGGTGGCTGCTGCTACCACCATGGCATCAACAGGAACACCTTTGGTAAGGAACTGCTTATCATGGGGTGCTGTGATGAACTTGCCAGGTCTCCTCGGAGTTGGTTCCACTGTATCCGGGGCTGACCAAGCCTTTCGAGCCACCATGGACATAAGTGGATCGAAAGGTGGAGATACCCAGGAGGTGGAAGGTCGGGAACCAAACGCATCCAGGAATACATACTCATCCTCAGTAGGGACTAGGGGAATCCAGTTCCCCCTCTGCTTAAGCATTTCGAGGATGTCCAAAAAGGAAACATCTTCAGAGGGGGATCTCGGGGACCCTTCCGAATCATCTAAGTCTGAATCCGAAGTGACAGACTCAGGGGAGTCAATGTGCTTCCTCTTGCACTTCTTCTTATGAGGGAGCTCCCCTGAATGTTCAGGAGAGGCCTCAGAAGAAGAGGGAACACCCAATGGGGTGCCCTGGAGTGCTGGTTCCCCACACTTGGGGTTTGGAGGAGGAGCAGAGGTTGGCACAGGCACTACAGGAGATGGAGATGGTGGGGCCAATAGTGGAGCTGACTCAGTGGCCAGCACACTCCTCATGACATCAAAGGCGTCCCTGCCATGATGCAGAGAAGACTCCGGTTCCAAGGAAATCAGAATCCTTCTCTGCACCGAGGGAGACGGCTCCGAGGCCGATGTAGGAGCCGAGCTCACCTGCTCTGAAGCTCCGAGAGGGAGAACAGGGTTGGACAAGGGTCCGATGCCACTCACCCCCTCGGAGCCGACGAGGGTGCGCCGGTGCCCAGATCCCTTAATGGACAGCACCATCGAGGGAATCGGAGCCGACGATGGAACCGAAGGAGATAAAGTTATCAGAGCCGATGGTTCCACTACTCGAACACCAACGAACTCCGGATCCAAGCTCAATGGAGTCGGAGGAGGAACATCGATAGAAGTGGACGGAGCCGACACCTGTTGAGGAGGGCTGGACAACATATTGGCAAGTGCCTGCGACTTTAGCAACCTACTGACCACTCTCTCCACATCGTGATCCAAGAGCCTAGAGGATCGAGAGGAGTGAGAAGATCTGTGACTGCGCTCGCTTTGCAGCAGGGGAGACCGAGGAGCCGAATGTATTGATTCCAGAGAAGGGGACCTCAGCCTCTTGTGGCTCCGCGAAGGCTCCAATGTTTCTGATGGAGCCGACAGGGAGATAGTCTTATTGGTTCCAGCTGGAACCAAAGTAGCAGGTAGAGACTGAACCAAAGACGGCTCTGAACTTGGAGCCGACGATTTGGTAGATTTAGGGAATTTCACAGGCTGAGTCTTGGCCGGTGAATCCTGGGGCATTAAAAGGTCCCTATAAATAAGCTTACTCTTACGCTCCTGCAGAACTCTTGGACTTAATGCATTGGCAGATAGAAAAAGAGTCCTGCAATTGCACAGCGCCTAAACACTAGATGCAAGAAGTGTGCCCATCTGTCAGTGACATTTTCTGACAGCATGAGTCACACTTCTTGAACCCAGACACCTTGGATTCTTTGGACATCCTGTAACAAAAAATACAACAATAGCTACCAAGCAAAATACAGTCTAAAGAGAAAAACACAGTACACTACAGACTAAAGCTAAAGTTTTTTTTTTTTTTTTTTTTTAAATAGGAAAGCCTCTAACTCAAATGGCTAGCCTATAAAGAAGATAGAAGGAAAGCCTCTAACTTAAACGGCTAACCTGACAGGAATAAGGAGGGGGGGAGGGGGAGAACTCTCTAAATTAAACGAGTTCTAAAGGGACAGGAAGGAAGCTACAAATACACACTTAGCTAACACAACAAATATAAGACTAAAAACTAACAAAAAACCATAGGAAAAGGACTATTTCTAGTAAAAAAGTTCTATAAAGAAACTTTATACGAGCCTGAGCCAGAAAAATGACACCTCGCAGCTGAAGCGGCAAACGAGATCTGGGTAGCTAGAGCTAGGCATTATGGGATAAGGGGTAGCCTCGAGCCAGTAAACAGCTCTCGAGCTATAGAAGATGGCTGAGTCGGAGCCGAGAATCAGCTCCGATCCCAACCAGCAAGAACGAAGGCGAGATAGACAACTTAACATCTTATTTTTTACTTTGTTTAGGGTAAATTTGCATACCTGCCACAATGTCTTGATAACAGGATGTTTGCAAATATCTTTATACAGATATTTTTTAATGGTAGTTGCTCCATAAACAACAGATTCACAATTTTTAATGACATTCTTTCCATAAGCAAGAGATTCAAAAAGTGCCTTCTATGGCCCAACAGCCCTACCTATGAAGTCACACTTCCTGCTATCAGTAAAGTTGTAAATGTCTAAATTATGTATCTTCCACTTCCAAAAAGGGTCAGCTAATCCCACCTAATCTGCTAACTCACTACCTACTTCTTCCTCCTACCCTGCCCAGCAAGTCCCACAGACCAGTACTACCACAGATGGACATTCTACACATACTTTGTCAAGACATGTTTTGGTGATGTAGAGCCATTCTTACAAGTATTGCCATTTGTAAAGCATTCATTTGATTAACCTCTTATCCATGGAAAGGTATTACAAGCTCAGTGTTTACTTAGTGCACTTCAGCTGGCAAGTGAACCGGGAGTGGTACTATGAATGTTCCAGTTATTACCTTTATGCATTTGTACGCAGAGATGTTGTGCTAAGTCAAATGAAGGCACACAGGATAGGGAAATTAATCACCATGAAAAGGCATCCAAGAATTGTACCGAGGGAATAAGGCTTACCAAAGTCATCCAAGATGTTTCTTTTGCCCATGAAATTAAGGAAAGAAAGATGTAAGCACACAATTAAGCTAGGAATACATCTTCATACAGCTCACTTACATCTGGGTTTGCCAGCTAAATCACTGTAATAATGTATCCTGAAATGTGCATCACAGCATGATACAAACATTTACATAGGTTGGTCTATCAAAGGTCAACTGACATTTCTAAAAACTTACAATTAAAAGTAAACTTATTTTGTTATGTGGGGGTGACTTTGCCACTCACAATGGTGGATAGCCTGCACTCTACCACAAATATAACCATTTAAACATTTTCTACATCAAGAAAGGGGATGCAGGTACTTTAGAGCAATGATGGTCACAAAGCTGGCCACAACAAAATGAACATCACAAGGCTGTCTTCTGCCAAGTACAGAAATCCTGAATGAACCATTGACTGCAAATGACCCCCAAAAAACACTTTCTCAAGCAGATATAAAAATGCAAGCAGTATCAGTGTTATCTGAGTATATAGTTCTGTTCCTGATCACTATCACATTACGGACAACTCATGTGAGTATGTGGCCTGAGTAGGAAGATAATTTTCCATACATCATTCATTATAACTACATGAAGTTGCTATAACTGGAATATGAATTATTACACCAATTAAGTCAGCACTGTAAAGATGTTACTTAGAGCACGTGAACTTTGTAAACTCAGTACAACTTGTATAGCCCCTCCACAATACCTGTTAGACAGACTGCATCTCTTATAAATTTGTTATTGGTGGAATCATTCCTTCAAGAAAAAGGTACTTGAAAAACATTCACAAGACAGTATGCTCTGCTCCAAGAAGTGCCAAAAGGGTAACATCTTGAAGTAATTTAGTCAAAACAATGAATAAAAGCAAAACCTCCCCATCCTCAGTTTTTAAATATGTAACAATTTTTGTAACAAATGACTTTACTACTTTCTAAACTAAATTAATACAAGCATGTCATCAGTACCCAGGCATTTTCTGCACAGTAGTTTCAGCTGCATCACTATGTAAACTGATTTTGCCTTGTTCACAGAAGTAAATGTACCTAGGCAAAAGATAACAGACCTAAAATTCTGGTTGGACACACAGCTATTTTTTTTCTTTTGGTATCTCTTCTAGAATGTCTCTGAAATAGAATGAGAAATAGTTCAAGATTCAGAACATAGCCTACACATTTCAACAAATAGAACAAAGAAAGCATACTCCAATTGGTAAATAATGTATACTGAATATCTTTCCTGAACTTGGGAGCTAAACTGTTTATCATCTTAAAACAAATAAACAGCTAAAGTAACAACGTATTTTAATCAATAAAAAGGTCAGCAAATGAATTCATGTTTAATCTTGTTTCCCAATTCCCTTAAGCACTCAGAATTAAAACTGTTTCAGCTGAAAACTTATCTGAACTACTTCCAAGATTAGATTATTAGATTCCAATTTATATTGCTATGTTCCTTCTCCCTGCAACAATCTATCAGAATAATTATCGTTATACATACATTTCTTCCCAACTTGCAGACGCTGAAATAAAAGTAAAAATTGCAAACTTCATCAGACACCAAAATATAGTTATCCAAACACTGACATTCCTATTTAATACACCACTCAGATTTGCTCTTTTTCTAACCCAGAAATGACATTTTTGTTTTTCCCATCCAAAACAAAATAGAGAGGGCTCCATGCAGTAAACAAAACATAACAGCTACTAACAGTGAACTTTTGATCCCACGTATTTATATCAGTATAGATCAGTGATTCAGTAACATCTACAAAGAGAGAGACATTTCAATTCTCACATCTGATGTACAGTTTCATAACAGGTATGTCAAATTCATCACCAAGTGTTAACTAATGACTTGGGAGATAGCATATTCTTAAAACGTCTACTCTTTCAACAGGCAGATGATGGGGTACAGCCCGCATCTCAGTTTTCTTGTCATACTCTAATAAGCCCTAGTCTTTCTTAATGATTTTTTAGCCTGCTAACTACTACAAACCCTAGGTTGACAAAAATCTACTTTTTCCATTATACCAAATGGGAAACATTACTCCTACAGATGATTATATCTTCCCTGTCAGTCTCACCTGTAGTTCCACTCCCTGTCAGTCTCACATATAATGTATTTCAGGCCTGTTCCACATCTACTGCTGAACTACAAACATCCATTGCATTACATATTTGTTATGCAGTCCTTATTAGACATGGTGAGATGCAACTCCCTTGTATTAAACACATTCTCAAACTACGAAATCTGCCTTCCTGGAACTGTTTATCTGACACATTTCTGATAATTCCCGGATACATTCCCTGAGCAAAAGTATGCCTAACACACCTGGGATTGCTACTGTTAAACAAGAATAAACCATTAATAACAACAGATTTAATTATTTATGTATGGATGCATGTTTGTTTGTTAATGAAATGAATGGGTGGGTTGACCTGGGCCCAAAAGTAATACAACTAAATAAGGATGATGTAGAGAAAATGAAACATTTTGTTATAATACAGACACGAGAGATTTCTACATAGTGTGTATGACAAGGAAGCTTGCACATCTGAAATGCACACACAGTAAAGTAGCATATTAGCAAATTCACATATTTATTTTCTGGTTTATAAGTCTCACATGTATCACTATACAGAGTTGTGCATTCATTATTGGAAATTTCTCATTTTACCATATGGAACATCATCTGTTAACTTTACAGTGACTATGCTTAGGCATTAGAAACATGAGGTGATATAATCTGTGTAGAGTGACATACAAACTTGCAATAATAAACACCGACAGCAATGCCACCTACTGAAACTAAACATTTAAGGGAATTAAAACATGTTATATTCAATATTTCAAAGTTATTTTCTTGTAAGAATTTGGAGTGAGACTATTTCAAACATTAGACATGATGTCACAGAGATTAAAGCTGTTAACCACAGTCTCTGACAGACATAAATTTCTCTGAGGTATGACAGCAACACTGCTCTGAAATGCGTGCATTTTGTCTTACTTCTGATTTCTGCAGGAAAGCAGTTCCAGTTGGTGTGGGCTGTTTTTAAAAAGCTTTTTTTTTACTCCAACAGTTTTAGCATATGCTACAAAAGTGTATGTAGCTCTAGTTGATAGTTTATGGGCCAGAGGTAGGCAACAGCTGTTACATAGTAACTTAAAAGTAAGATACCCTAAGATAACTGAGGAATGTCTAGGGATAAGTGGCCAGTTAGCTTTTGTTACGCTCATACAGTGATGTTACAGCTTCAGGCTAAGAAGAGTAAACCAACAAATCTTGTTAATTGTTGCTTGAATCGGTTGTGTTTTGGACTGAATTTAAAGCTATTATGGGGAGTGGATATTTAAACTTGGAAATAAAGACATTTATAACCAGAGCTCTTCTCAACTCATACAAAAGGAGGTTTGAAATAGAATAACCTGCTGCAACATGTGACATTATGTTGTCAACCAAGTACTGACTATGCTCATTGCAAGTCAGTAAGAGAACATTTCTGAGTTCTAGACATTTTTTTGTTTATGGTCTATGTTTATAATTGCAAAAGTTACGATTAGTAATAAAAATAATATTTAAGCACTTAGCCATTGTTAGTTCTGAAAACGTGGCTATGCTTCTTCTGAGGAACTCACTGACACCTATTATAGCAATAACCCACGCCTGGGTGTGGGTAATGCTAAATTTATCCACGGTTGGCGTGGTTTGGTCCCGAGGGCGAAGCCCGAGGGACCAAACAAAACCAACCGTAGGTAAATTTAGCATTACCCACACCCAGAAGTGGGTTATTGCTATTATACCATGACATTATTTAAGAAAAGAAACTATTCCTTTTCTTAAATAATGGCATAGTATAATGCCTGTTTACTGCCCTTCCGCAGATGCCTGGCATCGCGGCAGTTCTGATGTACTGCGCGCCGCGCAGTACATCAGAGTTGAGCAAAAGCAACGGAGAAAGCAAGATCTCCGTTGCTTTTTACTGTCTGCTATGTTAAATGAGTTTAACATAGCGAGACAGTTTAAAATAAGCAACGGACATCTCCGTTGCTTATTTTAAAACTGTCTCGCTATGTTAAACTCATTTAACATAGTGAGACTAAAAGCAACGGAGATCTTGCTTTCTCCGCTGCTTTTAACACTGTCTGCTATGTTAAATGTGTTTAATATAGCGAGACAGCTTTAAAATAAGCAACGGAGATCTCCGTTGCTTATTTTAAAGCTGTCTCTATGTTAAACCCATTTAACATAGCGATAGAGTATACTAATGGAAAAAAGTCCGGGCGACCGGACCTTTTTCCATTAGTATAACTCGATTTACAACGGGCACACTGGCCAATCAGCGTGCACGTTTTGGGGCGGTCATGGTATAATAGCTTACAATCACTACCATAACAAGTGGAAATCAGTTTGTAACCGGTATTCAATATATCCGAGTGAAGGCTCTGATGAGTAATAGAATGTCACTGGCATAAAAGATTAGTGCAGAAGTTTTGATGGATGTAGTGATATTATTAAAGATCACTAAGAAATGTACTGGACCCAACACGGATCACTGGAGAACTCCGCAGCTGCACATTGAAAGTTCTGTCAATTAAGTTAATTTCGATCCATTTTTTTAAGGGTATTCTCTAAATCCTATGAGACAGTTTGTAATAGGGTGAGGTCAACAATCTGGAATTTTCTTCTGATGTCTATGAAAAGGCCCCTTCACTTTTGGCCCTTTCCCACAGCACTACAGATTTCATCTACAACAGAGTATATGGCAGTGACAGTGTTATGTCTTGTGTCAAAAGCCATGTTCTGAGTATGTAAGGAGTCTATATTTGTTAGTGCGTGCAAATATTTCATTATATGTTATTTTTCCAAACATTTTATGTTACTGGGCAGAGATTAGACATTGGCTACTATTATTATTTTTGGGGTAAAAAGAGAGGTGATTTTTTTTGAGAGAGAAGACTGTTACAGTTATGAAGAAGCTATGTTGGTATTCAAACAAAAAGTGAATAGATGGCAAAAAGTTTGATGTTTATTGGAGTGGTCATATGTACACAGACAAGGTAAACAGTATGCAGGATTGCATTTGATTTTTATGTAGTTTTTTGAGGTGTTCACATATTATTTCAAAAAGAAAAAGATTAAAAATGAATGTGTGGAGTTAACTGCTGTGGTAGCTGCTAGCTAGATTAACTGTTGCTGTTGTTTGAAGGGGGATAAAGGCTACACCCTGATATTTTTGGTCTGTTTGGTTTATTGTGTTGCTTGGAAGATGAAGTCCTTAAATTGTTCATGCTGCAATGTTAATGAAAACACAACATTCACCATCATCTTTATCAGGGCATTAAGTATGTCTTAACTCCCTGATGATATAAAAACAACAGCCATCAATACAATGATTACACCTTTTCGACATATATATTCGGCACTTTGAACTATACTGTGATCTTTTAAAATCATATATCATCTAGCATGAGTAATTGTTCCAGAAGATGCTACAGCTGTATACTGAAGATTAAAATGCTTGCAACCCTCATTATTGTGACCCTCTCAGATGCAGACAGAATCTGTTGTAAATGATCATTCGCTACTGCAAAATTTAGCATTATTATCTTTACAGAAATAGAGTGATTAAAACAGATGCAACTATATTTCATTTTTTGTTTTACTAAGTTTAGATTCTTATTGCCTAGATGCATCTGAAGGAAGACAAAAGCAGTAGGGTACAAATAATTTATTACAGGTGTAAACCTGGGCTCTAGACAGTTGTCATTGTTGAAGTAACACCCATAAAAATGGAAAAAGGGGGTAATGGATGGACGAATATACAATAATGTATAACTTCCTAAATTTAAACACCTCCAGTTTATGCTTCTACACAATGCCTGCCTGATTCCTGGGTAAACACAGCTGCCCAAACTGCAGTGTTGTGGAAGTAATTCTGCTGCAGATATGCTCCAGCTCTACATCTATTGGTCTTATGCATCTATCTAACCTATTAGTCTCACTGCTGAATAACCTAAAATACTGGATTACTGAATGTAGAAAATGTAAATAATATATCTTTCTGAAGGGTATAGCCTTTCTTATCTTTTATTAGAAAACTTTTAGAATGCGTAATATCTGACTAGGGTAAATTTTAATGCATAAAAAGAGAAGAAATTCATTTAACGCTAGAATATGTTTTCATAAGACAACCACTCTTGTTATGGAAGTACTTAGAAGTACTTGAAGCAGTCACAAAAATGGCTTCAGAATGTATCATTTATAGAGATATACTGTATTCCAGTTTGCAGACACAGTTTCAGATTCCCAACTACTTTATTCAAATGCAGATTACACCTGTAGAGTCTAAATGTAAATTGGGAATAAGACATTACTTCAAAAACTAAAAGTGTTTCCTTATTTTTACTTTTTTTAAAGAAAACATTATTAACTACCATGACAAAGATAAGACAGAAAGAGTGGCAGTGAACCTAAAACATTCTTCTGGTCTGGTATGCAGAAGGAAGGGAGGTCAAACAAAAACACTTAACACATGAAAAATATATCCCAACAGGAGAGCAATGCTATATTTAATGGTAATACATATGTTAAACCACTAAGGTATGCATCTCAACTGTCCCTATTTTAGAGGCACATTACTATTTTCAGTTCTGATTTACCTATGCATAGGATGTCCCTATTTTTGGAGGTTTGCCCCTACTTTCAAGCTTGTTCTACCACTTTTCTGACCCCCTCCCCCATGTAATTTTTAAAGCAGTCTAGTATACAGAAGAGTACAATGCATGACCAACATACTATTTGCAATAATAATTTAAATAAAAACTCCCTTTTTCTTAAGCAAAAATAAATGACCTTGTGTGATAGAATTTTGTAATACAGTTCATTACAAATCTACAGATTTTACACTGTCTCTTTGATAATGTGCTTATATTTTTCTATCATTTTTGACACACTCTGTTTTTAAATGTGTGTTTTTGAGTAGAATCTCACATTCCTACTAGAATGGGAAACAGTTATGATACATTTAGTATTCAAAATTAATGTTAATTGGATGTGCAGATTTTTAGCTGGATGTTCCTTCATTTCGAGGGCCTTTGCTTCTATTTTTGATGTCTGTGGATGAGCGGTATGAAAACTATATTTGTAGAAAATAAAAGCACTGCTAATCATAGAAGATATTTGTACTGACTGCAGTGCCAAATCTCATGCCTATCTTGGCCTTCATACCTGGAAAACATAGGAGGTCTGGACACTAAGGTTCCTGTATTAGGGATGTATAAATTATAAACAATAAAAGTTTGACCATTAATGTTTAATATTTCAGAGAGATAAAAAGTACAGTTGTGTACACATCATAAATGTAGATGTTCGAGTGTATTCACTGTTGCAGTCATCACATTTGGGTTATCTGCTTGCAGTAGCCCTCAGTCAGCCTGATTAACAAAGTCTTGGGTCCTGGGTCGGTTGCTGTCTCATCTTCCATGACGTCAGGTAGTCAGGGGTATAAAGCATGCAGCCGACGCCATTTTATCAGTTTTTCTTGCCCCAGATGTCAGATGCCCCCATAATGGGAAGCAATTATATACAAGGTTACACCTCCAACAAAAAACAAATACACCAGAAAGCTTTAAGCATAGTAAACAAGAAAAGAGGTAAAGATGATAGAAGTCAGGGGGCTGGAGGGAGGGTAACCAGGACTGCAACAGTGAATACACTCGAACATCTACATTTATGGTAAATGTACACAACTGTACTATGTTCTTCGTGTTTCACTGTTGCAGTCATCACATTTGGGTAGATTCCCAAAGCTAAGGATGGGAGGAGGCAATCAGATAGCATTAGGACCAGCTATAAGGCCCTGCAGGACTGCAGTGGCAAAGCCAGCTCTGGATTTAGAAAACAATTGGCAATCGGTAATGCTTGGTGAAGGTATGTACAGAACTCCAGGTAGTAGCTTCTAGAATGTCTTTGGTAGGGGCACCTGGTCTTATCCCCTGTGGGGTAGTGTTTTCCATGGTGCTTATAGCAGAAATGAGTTCAATGGCCAACCCAATTAGAAATGGTTTGCTTTGAAATAGCTTTCCCCTCTGCCTCTGCAGCAAATGCAACCAGCAGCTGTTCAGATTTCCTGAGAGGTTTAGTCCTGTCCAAGTAAAATCTAAATTGTCTGTGCACGTCTAAGGGGTGAAGTCTTCGTTCCCCTTTGTTCTGTGGATTAGAAAAGAAAGTTGGCAAATGAATGGACTGATTAAGGGACACCCTTCTTGCTGAAGTGAAGGCTAGAAAGAAAGCTGTTTTCCAAGAAAGGAATTTCAACTCTGCACTTGCAGCTGGGTCGAAGGGAGGTACACTGAGCTTTTTCCAATACAAAGTAAAGGCCCCAGGCTGGAGTAGGGGCTCTTCTGGGTGGTCTTAAGTTTTTGGCCCCTCTGAGGAATTGCTTCAGCAGTGGATGAGAGAAGAGGGGTGGTGCTGTATTGTAATGAGCTGAAATGGCTGAGGCATGAATTTTGATGGAGGAAATGGAAAGGCCCTTTTGAAGCATCTCAGTTAACCATTGAAGAATCTGAGGTAAATTGTGTGCTGCTGTGCCCATCCCATGAGTTTGGCTCCAGGAACAGAATCTTTTCCATTTTTCAGCATAGGATTTTCTAGTAATAGGCCTCCTTGCCTCCAGAATGACATCCATCACTTGCTTACTGAGGGATGGAAATGGTGAGATCAGGTAATTAGCCAGGCTGCCAAGTTCAGGGTTTGAAGCTGTGGGTGCAGAATCTGGCCCTCCTGTTGAGACAGCAGAGCAGGGGTCTGAGACAGGTGCCATGGTGCCAGCACTGCACAAGAGGGAGTACCAGTGCTGGTTTGGCCAGTCTGGTGCAATCAGTATTGTCCTTGGTTTGTCCTGTTTGATCTTTAGTGGTACCTTAGAGAGGAGAGGCAGAGGGGGAAAGGCATAAACTGATAATTTATCCAGGTGAAGTACATGGCATCCACTTTCCAAGCTAGTTTGTGGGGAGTCCTTGTGCAGAATTTGTCCAATTGATAGTTCTGGGGGGAGGCAAACAGATCTATCTCCGGGCTCCCCCTTTTGTTTCTCAACATGTTGAATATCTTTGCTTCCAGTTTCCACTCGTGTGGGTCCATGAGATTTCTGCTTATGTTGTCTGCCAGTGTATTTAGCTTTCCTGCCAGGAATTGAGCCTGTAGGTGCACTTTCCACTCGAGTGGGTCCATGAGATTTCTGCTTAGGTTGTCTGCCAGTGTATTTAGCTTTCCTGGCAGGAACTGAGCCTGTAGGTGCACTTGGTAGCTCAAGGCTGTGTTCCACACAGCCATAGCTAGCCTGCAGCGAGGGTATGATTGGGTTCCCCCTGCTTGTTTATGTACCACATAACAGCGGTGTTGTCCATCTTTACCAATAATTTTCTTGGAAGAATGTGGTCCTTGAAGGCTGTCAGAGCACACCGTACAGCTAACATTTCTTTTTGATTGATATGCAGGTGCATTTGACTTGGGTTCCATTTGCCCTGAATGCACTGCCCTGCCAAGTGAGCCCCCCATGCATATGGTCTGTTGTTAGGGTTTGGGCGGCAGGGGGTAGAGTGAATGGCAGTCCCTTGTTGTGGTGGAAGGCCTCTGCCCACCAAAGGAACTCTATCTGTAGACAAGGTATGATAAAAATAATTGATTCTAGATCCTGAGAATGTTGACACCATAGGCTTTTTAGATACCATTGTATTTTCCTCATATGCAGTCTTCCATATGGAATTAGAAGAATGCAGGAGGCCATGAACCCCAAGGCTTGAAGTATTTGTCTTGCAGATAGCAGGGTTTTTGTGGCCATAAGTTTGAAGTAAGCTGTCAAATGAATTTGTTTCTCTGGCGTGAAGGAAGCCATCTGGGAAGTTGGGATTAAGCTTGCTCCCAGGAATAAAATTTGTTGGCAGGGTACCAGATGTGATTTCTTTTCGTTTATGGTGTACCCCAGTGAAGTTAGCACTTTTTGTACAAATGCCAGATGATTCAATAGTATGCCCTGGCTTTCTGCCTGAATTAGACAATCGTCCAGGTATGGGTATATTAGAATATTGCTTTGCCTGTAAAATGCAATGACTGGAACTAGGCACTTTGTGAATACCCTGGGCACAGTAGATAAGCCAAAGGGCAGTGCAGAGAACTGATAGTGCATGAAGCCTGCTTTGAAGTGTAGGTATCTTCTGCAAAATTCCCTGACTGGGATGTGCAGGTAGGCTTCCTTTAAATCCAGTGTTGCCAACCAGGCATCCTTGCCTAGCATAGGAAGCAAACAATGAAGAGTTAGCATCTTGAATTTTGGAATCATCAAAAAAGAGTTAAGGACAGAGAGATCCAGGATAGGATGCCAGGAGTTGTCTTTTCTGGGCACCAAAAAAAAAAAAACCTTGAGTAGAAACCTTGTCCCCTTTCCTCTTCTGGGACAGTTTGAATAGCCCTTATACTTAAGAGAGAGAGAGAACTTGTTTTTGAACCTCTGCCCACTGATATAGGGGTATAACTGGCCAACTGTTTGGGGTTGGTAAAGTGTGGAAGTGGAATCTGTATCCCTGGGAAACTATATTTGTCCTGGGTAATGAGTTCCCAGTTTTTTGCCTGCAGAGCAATCTTTCCCCCTAAAGGAGCAGTCAGTTGAGAAGGGCTTGAAAGTTTTAAAGTTAAATCATTGAGATAGTTTACCATGGGGGGGGTCTTACTACCCCTTGCTTTGGAAGTGGGAGCCCCCCACTGCTTATTACTGTGCGTACCTTGGGACTGAAGCCTGAATGTTCTGCTGGGTCTGGGTTTGGACTGAGAAGGCCTGAAGAGGCAGGAAAAGACCAGTTCTTAGAAGGCCAACGCCTACTAAATCTTGGAGGCTGCACTTACAGGTAATCTTTAACAGTTTGCATAAATTTAGCCTTTTCCTCCACCTTTCTGAGTACTACTTCTGCTTTGTTGCCAAACAGGCAGTCCTGGTTTAAGGGAGCATCCAACAATTTAGCTTTAACATGATCTGGCAAAGATTGCTCCTTAAGCCAAGCATGCCTTCTAAGTACAGACCCAGTAACAGCAGCCCGGCAAAATGCCTCTAGTGAATCAAAACCACACTGCAAAGTATGTTTTCCAACTTGGTCAGCAGAATGCATTAAATCCTGTAAATCCTTATTTTCAACACAGTCAGGAATCAACATCTTTTTCTGTATAAGCAATCCAATAATGTGCTGCTGGTACTTTAACATATGAAACTGGCAATTTAAGGCCCTAATGGTCAAGGCTGCAGAAGTGTATACCTTCTTACCCCATCTATCCAGTGTCCTGGAATCTCTATGAGAGGGGGTAGGATTTTTGGCAGTTGTAGCCTTTATGCTCTTGGGTCCCTGTGAAATGGTCTCAGGATCCACAGTAGGATTTTTAAAAAGGAACTTATGAGAGTCAGGAACCCTGTAATACCTATCTGGTTTTCTGGGAGCAGGAGTTAAGGAGTCAGGGGACAAGCTAGACTCCGTGAAGGCATTGTCAACAATGTCCAGTACAGGGGGGGGGATAGCTAAAGGCCTGTGTTGGGGCAGGAGTAAGAAATCCCTAAGCCTCTTTTTAGAATCAGAGTAATCCTGGCTTTCCCAGCGGAAATGCTCCCTAAGAGTATGCAAGGCTTCACCAAAAGAGAAATCCTCTGGAGGGGAAGCATAGGGAATTGAGTCATCTGCATCAGAATCCTCATAGGCAGATAAGGGTAAATCCTGGTCATCAAGCGAAACAGAAATTTCAGAATCCTGATCAGAAGAATCATAGCCAAATTCAGTCCTAGGTCTCCTAGAGGGGGAAGGCTGGCTTCCCCTGATTAAAGCAATAAGGTCTTCAGCCATTCTTATCATTTGTTTTTTAGGCATAGAGGCCTGACCATGTGGTCTGGGCGGTGGTTTTCTAGGCATGGATCGAGTTTTAGGCCTTGAAGAAGAAGATGGCATCAGTTTAATATGCAAGTCAGTAGGCCTGAATACACCTTCAGAAGCTGGTGCCTGCATAGCGGCTCTGGACTCATCCAAGGTAGAGACATCCGCAGGTTCCACAGTTGAAGCATCTCGTGGCATACTGGACTATGAATGGGTCTCAGTAGAGGACTGCGAATCTGAAGTAGCGGGTATCAGGGGCTGGGAAAGCGCCTCACTGAGTACCAGTGAACTGGCAACTAGCTTAGGAGAAGCACTGTTGGCAGCTTTGGACCTAGGCAGCCTGTCTCTGTCTTTATCTTTGCATTTTTTTGGACTGTCAGTAGTCGGGTGGCTTACCGAAGTCATATCTGGATAACTGAACCGAGTACCGAAATATTTAGAAGCGTAAATATACCGACGATGAATAGTTTGTTGTTTAAATAAGGCACAAAACCAACAGCGAGGTACATCATGGTCAGGGCCTAGGCAAGGAATACAGTACGAATGAAAATCTTTATGAGGTATTTGCTTTCTACAAGAAATACAATTATTGACTTTTACTGACATCTGTTAAGAGCAAGAAAAAGTTTCTCCAACGGGGTACTCGGCTTTAGTTGAAGACTTCGGTTCTGAAACTCGAAAACAAAAATTTCAGGAGTTGGCCGACTGGCACTTGCGAACTGCTTCTGCTTCAGGCACTGCACAGCAAGAAAGACTGATAAAATGGCATTGGCTGCATGCTTTATATCCCTGACTACCTAACATCATGGAAGATGAGACAGCAACCGACGCAGGACCCAAGACTTTGTTAATCAGGCCAACTGAGGGCTACTGCAAGCAGATAACCCAAATGTGATGACTGCAACAGTGAAACATGAAGAACATCATCTAGAAATCAAAACAAAAAGAAGAAAAATGTCCATCAGAATGCAAGAGAGGTCAATAATTTGTTCACCAACATGGATAGCACAAAATGCATTTAGTGACGGTTTAGATGCTAAGATGATAAAAATCTTTCAAAGGGTTTAAACACAAATACTTCAATTAACCCTTAAATAGACCCAGCTTAAAGTTGTTGTTTGTCTTTTCGGCTTTTCCCGGTTAGGGGTCAACACAGCAGAACTCCGGTCCGCTAATGACTGGCAGTAGATTTTTATGGTGCCGAGTTGCCAGCCCGACACCCAACCTTCAGCGAAGGCACACACATTCACACATGTCTTTCGGGGGCCTCTCGACTGCGGGGAGGACATGCAGACTCCACACAGAAGGCACTCCAGCTGAGAATCGAACAGGAGAACCTCTTGCTGTGAGGCAATAATGCTACCATTGTACCACCGTGACTTAGACCCAGTTTAATGTCAAATGCATAATTAAAATATGATTCAATTAAATTTAAAAACAAAATAAAAACCATAATAGCACATTTAAAGAAAAAACAGCCCACTTACCATTTAAAGACTCATGGTGCAAAAACAACAGCACAATAAAATAATTCATCACTATTAAAAAGTATATTTTTATCAATTCAAAATCCATTTCACTTAAAAAAAAAAAAAGATGAAAATAAACATTTCATTAAGACCCTTTGTCATACTACCCCTTAAAATAAATGTGCAATATTGCTCTTTTTGCTTCAGATTCAACAATCTAGTTCTTCAGATTTCTGGAGTGTCACAACACCAGGGAAGCTTAAGCCAGTAAACTATCCGCCATGAAACCAATAAAATGGATAGTCACAATGGTGTTTTATAAAAAATAGTTACTGTTTTGCTGATTTTGCCTTTTGTCACTGTAACAAGCAGAAATAATTTCTTGAGGTAGACTCACACCTCTCAACTGTACAGATTTTCGCAGAAGGTCCAGATTTTGCCTCATATTTTTGGTCCATTTTTAATAAAATTTTGGTTTTCTAGCAAATCATTAAAGATCGAAGTTAGAAAATAATGACAGACATTTCACTTTCAGACTTCATACCCTTCAGAAAATTCATGCTAATGTAAAACGTGTTATTCTATCAGGTGTCTAAGTTTGTAAAAGCAATATTTAAAAAAGTGTCCCTATTTTTGGGCCTCTGTCCCCCGATTATTCATGGCTTTGTCCAAATTTATTGCTGTAAGAGGTTGAAAGGTATGGTAGGGGTATGACTGACACTTTGTATATCCTAGGGCTCTGGTTCATTTCTGCATTTGTTTCCAGGTTCAGATCTATGAGGGTAGGCATAATGAGTGTGTATGGTTTAAAGACAGATACAGAAAGACAGAAAGAGAGAGAGAGAGATCATATCATCTATCACCATGTTAAATTAGTTTTCAAATAGCATATTACTAGTATTTCAAATCATACCTCTCGAAAAATCTCAAAATCTAATTAGCATAACATTTAATAATAATAATACCAATAGCACATATGTCTTCCCATTTCCAGTAGGACTCTTGCATACTAGTCAAAAACACATTTAAAACAGTGACAAAAATGATGGAAAATACAAGCACAGTATCAAAGAGTGTAAAATCTGTAGACTTTAATGAGCTGTACTGCAAAATTGTACCACATGAGTTTATTTTTGTTTCTGAAAAAAGGAAGATGCAAGATGTGTGAGTCCTCGTTCTTTAAATTACTGGTGCCAGTGGTAAGTTGGCCATGTAGGGTGGTTTTATGTGATTATACAGCTTCAAAAATCATGGGTGATGAAGGAGAATTCAGAAAAAACATGTGAAGGGGCAAGTCAAGCTTGAAAACAGAGACGCACCTCCAAAAAATAAATACATCTGTGCAGGGGAAAAGCAGCCAAAAATATGAACGTTTTCCCAAAATAGGTACAGTTGTGAGATCTAAATGCATTTTGTTATATTTTTAAACCCACAAAGTACATTTTATATTACTTGATTAATCAATACCACTGTGCTGCAGCACTAAATTTGACTGTGACTTTTCCCACAGCATAACTATCACTACCATTAATACCGGTACTGTTATACAGAATATGAATGGCATTCAAGAACTGTACTGAACAAAAGCTGTGCTTTGCGGTTTGTTTTTCTATACCACAACATTCTACAATATGCCACGGGCACCAGCACAGTCCAGTTATAACCATAAATACAAATTACTTTATTCATGTTCATAGACATGACAAGTGGCACCTAGATACTGCTAAATTAAAAGAGTAAGTAGATGAACAGAGCCCTTGTGAACCTTCACATTTACTTCTAGAAAAAAATGCAGTACTGTTTTAGGTGTGCCGTATATTCTCTCAGTATGCCTCAAAACTTACATAAATAACATTACTCTGCAGACCTGAAAAAAGGAGTAGTAGCAGTGTGTGTGTGTGTGTGTGTGTGTGTGTGTGTGTGTGTGTGTGTGTGTGTGTTTGACTTGCAGCTGTCTGACTACTCGTGATCTCTGTCTGCATTTGATTTTGGATTCATTTAAGGTTTGGTTACCTTTTTTTTTTTTTTTTTTTTTTTTTCTTATATTACATTTTGTTTTGTTTTAAGCTTTTTGTTAATTTGGAGTTTTAAGAAGCTAGGGTTAGGGTCAGGTAGAAAAGTGAGAAAAGAATTATTTGCAGATAGTGAATAATATCCAGATAATTAGTAGGAGGAGCTGAGAAATAGCACTCCTAATTTAAATGGAAATATTTAGCGGCATGTTTATTTAGCTGTAGTGCTTGTTTGACTTGCTGTTCACTGCTTGACTACTGCTGATCTCTGTCAGCATTTGATATGGTGGCTTTTGAGTTGCTAGCCCCTACTATAAATCTGATTTTGGACATTCCTCCCAGTCTCACCTCATCAGCTTATTCTACTGAGCATTGAGAGATCAGCTGGGAAGGTGTAGACAGTTTTTTTTTGTTTTTATTTGTACTCCAAGGTCTGGTACTGCTGCCCCACCATGCATCCATGCTGCCCTGCCAAAATTTAGTCTGAGATGTCCATGGTCACTCTTAACTGGCATTTAGTAGCAGTGATTCACTGCAAAAAGCCTCTGTACCACATCAAGGTAGCCAGTCTCAGAGGTCCATTCACACCATATACACACACACACACACACACACACACACACACACACACACACACCACACACACATAAATAGAGAGTGAAGCTGTGGTGAGACCAGCACTAGTAGCTAGGCCGCAGCCATTCACACAACTCCCCCATTTTCATCATTCTTGACAAGCTAACTTTTTTTCAGTAAGTACTGCTTGATTTGTTTCTAACTTCAGAATATCTTTCTAAATACTTCATCTTTAAATTTTCAGGGTCTCCTTATTAGCTTCCCCTCAAGTGTTTGGCAGTGCCCCGCATAGACACAGTCACCTTGAGTGACATTTTTCCTGTAAAAGCATGACTGAAATTTAACCAATATATAGCTGCACACAAAACAACTAGTTTGCAGTGACACTCACTGTCCCCAGAGTTGCAAACTGGACACTCCTGAAGTTGCTTTATATTCTCACTCCAAACTGTTTAATCAATAAAAAGGGTCTATTGCCATGGATATGAACTTTCCTACTATCTCCATTACCGCCTTGGTGGCTATGGGAATATTGAAGCAATGTAGAAATTGCCACATGTTTACTGACAACCAGTGAATTCTCCAACAAACTGAAATGGTATTGTGAGAGATGTATTTACACAATGTCACTGGAGGCAAAGCTCTCTCATAAAAGTACTCCTAATATCAATAAGGTTGTCAGTAGTACACACGCTGCACCCATCACACAATATTCAAAGCAGAAATACAGACCCACATATGCTGAGGCACTTAAAAGTAACCTTCTTAAACCCCAAAGACCTCCTAGATGAAGTACACATAACAAGTACCCTCAGCAGCCCTGAATGCACTCTTTCAAACCAACACCCACATCAACATATACAGTCACATCTCATGGAGCCTCTACTTCTAAACCTATAAGGCAAGCCACCAAACAATCCAATATTCTGGTAACTGGAGACTGAGACACACTGATGTTCCTCTCACTAAGCTGAGTAAGAAGAAAGTAATGGTCAGTTGCTTGTCAGGGGCTAGGATCTGCCACAATATGTCTGCACTCAGGTCACTGGACCACAAGCACCAGTATGACTCAGTTATAGTCCATGCGGATGTAAATGACCTGAAACATACCTCCCTAGACTATATGAAAAGAAACATCATGGAGCTCTTGGAATATGTGTCCCAGGCTGGTATGAGCCTAGCATTAAGCAGCATTTTACCTTATCCAAAGATGATGCCAGAATATGAACAAAAGATGAATTACTTTAATTGGTTTAGTTTCTGGTGTCATTCTTACGGTGTGCAATATTTGTCAGTATGGAAAGAGATGGTCAACAGACCATGCTGCTTTGCCAGGGATGGTCTGCACCTCTCCCCTCTAGGCTTTCGAATATTAGCTAAAATATTGTCTTCCCCCATAGTGCTTTTTTTAGGCAATGCCACACTGAAAGCACTACCGACATAGCAAATCAAAACCAAGAAAATCTAAAGGTATTACTGCTCAGTGCTAGGAGTCTAAGCAAACAACTCCACTCCTTAGATACTCTCTTCATCCTAGAAAATGCTGACATCTGTGCAGTCACTGATACATGGTTTAAAGCCACAGAGAGCACACCAAAAGTCCAAGGCTATAATGCCTTCCACACATTTAGACCAGCTACTACACAGACAGAGACTAAAGGTGGAGGTGTATTGATTTACATCAAAAATAAATATACTTCAAGGTGGGTCAAACAAGACAATGCACTTGAGCTACTCCATGTTCAAATTACCATCGGCAAAATCCAATACCACTCTCTTACAAGCTATAGGTCCTCCTCTATGACCCAGGAAACCCATACCATATATTTAAACTTATTGTAAACACTCACCATTCTACCCAATACCATATTCATAGGTGATTTTAATTACCCCACTATTAACTGGGAATGCTATACAACACCAAATGTACAGGCACAGAGATTCCTAGACTTTGTAAACACAAACTCCCTGGACCAGACTGTCAATATACCAACCAGGGGTGCAACCATATTGGATCTGGTCCTCACTAATATGGGAGAGTGCTGTACACCGCCTAGTGTAATGTCTTCTCTGGTAAGCTCAGACCACAAAATGGTTCCCTTTGAAGTAAAAATAAAACCTGGACCTCCAGTTAACCCTAGAATATTCAAGAACTACTCTAAGGCTAACTTCCTGCTATTAAGTGATAACATGAAGCCCCCATAAACCCTGAGAACACTGCTGCCTATGTTCACAGAAACCCTATACAAGCATGTTAATAGCTGTATAGAAGCAGCAGTTCCCACCAGGAAGAAGTACAGAACTAACTCAAAAACAAGCCATCCTGGTGGAATCACAAAATCAATAGGTTGTATAACAGGAGGAAGAAAATCATGGCAAAAATGAGGAGGTGCAGCACCTAGCAGGATAAAATTACTCTCATCAAACTAAACAAAATTTCAGAGAACAAATAAAGTTTACCAAAGCCAAATTTGAAGTAAATTTGGCCTCCCAGGCCAAGGAGAATCAAAAAGCATTCTTTAGCTATGTCCGCAATTCTCAAAAGGCAATACACAATTGTATGCACAGCTCATTGTAAATGGAGCCACCTGTACTGAGCCAGAAGATATAACAAACCTACTAGCCGACAAATTCAGCTCCAACTTTACCCCTCTCTCCCCTTCAACCTTGTTTCAGGAAATACTATCAAATATAACTCCCCCTGCTATCACTAGGGAACAGGTCCTTAATGCTCTCTCTAAGGCCAAGAACACTGGATCAATGGGCCAGACAATATCCTAGGATACCTTCTAAATAGCATGAAATGTAACTTATCAGGCTATCTAGAATTGCTATTTAACTGTAGCCTCCAAACAGGCTTCAATGCCTCAAGAATGGAGAACAGCAACACTCTTCCATCTGCAAAATGGTGGGCCATCTACAGACCCTGGAAACTATAGACCCATAAGTCTCACTAGTCTTATATGCAAAACCGTGGGAAGAATTATCATGGAAATGATCAATAATGATATAGTAAACCTCCAGCTACTGGACCCAACCCAGTTTGGTTTCATCAAGGGAAGGTCATGCCTACTCAACCTGTTGGACTTCTTTGAGAAGGTCACCAAAGCAATGTATTAGGGTAAAATGGTTCACACTGCCTACCTTGACCTCGCCAAGACATTTGACACAATATCCCACTTGGGCATTGTTGACAAACTCAAGATGTTGGGTACAAACCCATATGTCACCCGGTGGATAGCCAACTGACTCACAGACAGGACCCAGGAAGTTAAAATTAAGGAGTCCACCTCTACAAAGAGGCTGGTGACAAGTGAAGTCCCTCAGAGATCAGTTCTTGGACCACTCCTTTTTGGCATTTACTTCTCTGAAGTCAAGATCAATGCCAATGGGCTCTGGCTGACTAAATCTGCAGAAGATTGAAAATTAGGAGCTATCATTGAATACTACACCAACACAAATGTTCTCCAGGAAGGGCTGATACAGAAAAACAACTGGTGTCAGAACCAGGGACTACTACTAAATGCCAAGAAATACATAACAGAATCCTTTGGGAAGTCATTCACCCCAGTAATTATCATATTGACAACACACCTCTTAGAGTTGACCCAGTAGTCAATGACTTGGGGATACTCATAGACAGTAACCTAGCCTTTGACCATCATGTGTCTACAACAGTGAGGAAATCATTCCATGTTGCGCAACTTATAAACACGGGTATGGCATCTAGGTCCAAGGAAATCATTCTTCCACTGTATATGGCATTCATCAGACCTATTATTAAGTACAATGCTCCCTTTGGTATGTATCTAACCAGGCATATCCAACAAATGGAATGCTCACAGAGGATCCTTAATAAAAGAATACAGGACGTACGTAAAATGTCCTATGCAGACCACCTCAAATCCCTATCCCTGCATTCTGTCTCATACAGGTTGTTGAGGGGAGATCTATGCCTAGCATACATGGCATTGTCAGACCCCATTCTGATGGACCTCCTGCATATCTGTAAAACAAGCAGCACCAGAATTACCCATTCTAAATACTTAAACCTTGCCTGTTATATAAATAGGACCTGTTGGAGAGACAGGTATGTATCCCAGATACTACCCCATCTCTGGAAGAGGCTCCCCATCTATGTGAAGCACATTTCCTCCCTAACCCAATTCAAGTGTAACTTGGACAACTGTATGGGGAAATTCATCCCTGGCTTAGCACCTGTGTCTCCAATAGCCACTGGCAACCTATAAATGGTTCATCTCCCAGGCCCCTACTTGTAAATGTTTCACATACCCAAGCTCAAGGGTAACAGAACTTGTCAGAGATTTGGGAGGCATGGTTAGGCTTAAAAAGGCCCTTGTCATTGTTAGCCTAGCAAACACCTACTAACCTATGAACCTACAAAATGCTTGTGATGATTTTATCTGCTTATCTGTCTATCTATCTATCTATCTATCTATCTATCTATCTATCTATCTATCTGTCTATGCATCTATCTATCTACTCTTTGTTGACCGGGTTAGTCCCACTTGGCCAGTAGCTTCTTTCCAGGACAGACCAAAGGTGGTATTTATACTTATAGGAGAAATTGTCACATAAACCATACATGGAAATAGTACTTACCACCCTTTGCCACATTAAAAAGGTAGTTATTGCCCATATGGCATTAAATTGGGATGAAAATTAAGGGACAAAAGGCCACGATCCTATATTTCAAGTTACTGCTCTCATATCTATATACAGCATGCCTCCTCATCCCTAACTGCAAAAGATAGCCACCTTCTGTGTACCCCTCTGATGTAGGATCTTGGACATAGCTGAAAAAATAAATAGAAATCATTTGCTGTCAGACATATATAAACAGAATGCTTCTTTACACCCCCCCAGAAGATAGCCACCTGTATATTCAGGCAAAAATGGATACTAACACAGATCTGGTTATGCTACCAACCACACCGAAAATGCATGCTAACACAGATCCAGTTATTCCATCAACTTTCTAAGTTAAGAGAGATATTTAAAATTGGGTCTATGTTCAGCTACAGAAAAAGAAAACAGCGAACAGCTAAATATCGAATGAAAAACATCTAAAACATAAATTACCGAACACAGCTTTTTCCAAAAAAAAACATTGAATGGCCATAGTTGACCAACAACCAGGAAGTACCGCAATGCATATGGTAAGCTTAGGAAGCCTATTTTAAATTTTTTTAATTTGCCTTTTTCTCCACTGTAGTATGACCTTGGAGTTGGTATACTTACTAAGAAAAACCACGAAAAACTGGAACACAGCAACACTTTATTCCGGTACCTCGGCAAAACGCCTTCAAAGGAATAAATTACAATCACAAGTTTCACCTATTTATACTGTGCATAATATAATTAATCAATTAACATGGTTTAATTACAAAAAACTGCAAAAAATTGCCAAAAGCTACAAAGAAAATTAAAGAGACATTCCCAGTGACAAAAAAGTGTGAATTATAAAAAGCTGTTTCATATAAATCCATATATAAAATGTCTAAATATTTAAAATAGACAATAAGTTACACCTTAAACTTTGTTTAAACAACTGAAAACATTGAGTAGTTAAATGGTGAGGTTAACCTCCAAATTCATACCCCTTGGTTTCAGGGTGCCAAACTTTAAGATAAATTCACTCTCCAGCTTTAATAAATTTTGTGAACAATTTATACCAGTCTTAAATTTAGGTTTGGCTAAAGCACAAAAAGTTAATGAGTCCATATTCCCACTGTGAATTGTATTGAAATGTTCCGAAGTTGGTATACTTAGTTGGGGGGGCACAGCCCCCACATTTGAGGTGTGTAGGGGCAAACCCCCTCCCCTCCTTGGCTGATTATGTTTGCAATGTTGGCCAACTATGGCTATCTGATGTTTTTTTTTCGGAAAAAGCTGTGTTTGGTAATTTGCATTTCAGATGCTTTTCGTTTGATATTTAACTGTTTGCTGTTATTTCTTTTCGGTAGCTGAACATGGACCCTTTAAAATCTGTCTGTATCATTGGGTCTATGTTCACACACATACAAAAATGCATGCTAACACAGAGATAGTTATTCAAGCAACTTTCTAAGTTTATAACAGCAAAATTTAAAATCTGTCCCTATTACTGGGTCTTTGTTCTCACACAGAAAATGCATGTTAACAAAGATCCAGCTATTCTGGCATCGTTTTCAGATCATAAAAGTGTTATTTAAAATCAGCCCCTACTTTGTGGCCTTTGTTCACACACAAATGTATGCTAATACAGATCCAGCTATTCTGGCAACTTTTCCAGTTTATAACAACGGTATTTTAAATGGGCCCCTATATTTGGATCTGCTCACACACAAAATTGGATACTAACACAGATCCAGTTATTCTACCAACCACACAGAAAATGCATGCTAACACAGATCCAATTATTCCAGAAACTTTTCCTAGTTTATAACAGGGGTATTTAAAATCATCCCCTATGTTTTGGTCTGCTCACACACAAAAATAGATGCTAGCCCGGATCCAGTTAATGCATGCAAACACATCCAGTTATTGCAGCAACTTTCTAAGTGAAGAAAAATACTTAAAATCTCTCCGTATTACTGGGTCTATGCTCACGCGCACACACACACACACACACACACACACACACACACACACACACACACACACACACACACACACACACCATACACGAGACAGTTACTCCAGCAACTTTCAAGTTTATAACAACAAAATTTAAAATCTATACCGATGGGTCTTTGTTCTCACACACGGAAAATGCCTCAATACAGATCCAGTTATTACAGCAATTTTCTCAGTTTTATAACTGCATTATTTAAAACCTGCCCCCAGTTTTGGGTCTTTGTTTACAGAAAAATGCATGCTAACACAGATCTGGTTGTCCCAATCACACACAAAATGCATGCTAACCCAGATCCAGTTATTCCAGCAACTTTCTAAGTTTGTAATATTTAAAATTTGTCCATATTACTGGGTTGTTCTTCACACACACATTAATACAGATACAGTTATTCCAGCAACGTTATAAGTTTATAAGAGCAATATTTAAAATCTGTCCTTATTTTTCAACCTTTGGCCCACCATCATGTTTCTGTTGGTCCAGATTCCAGATTTCATATCATTCACAAAATACACATTAAGAGATCCAATTATTCCAGCAATTTTCCAAATTTACAATCAATATTTAAAATCTGTCACTACTTTTGAGTCTTTGTAATCTCTGTCACTCAGAGACACACACAAAATGCATGCTAACACAGATAACAGTTTTTCCAGCAATTTTAAGTTTATAACAGTTATATTTAAAATCTGTCCCTGCTTTTGAACCTTTGTAATCTCTCTCTGTCTCTCATACATACACACATAGACACACACACACACACACACACACACACACACACACACACACACACACACACACACACACACACACGCACACACACACACACACACACACAATGCATGCTAACATAGATTGAGTTATTCCAGCAACTTTAAGTTTATAGTTTATAACAGCTGTTGTTGTTGTTGTGTCTTTGTCCCATTATCTCATTCTCACACATACAAACACCAGGTAACATCAAGCAAGCCCCCCTCCCCCACAGACACTTGGACTTCTGGACACACTCACCCATTTACACACATGAGTGCGCTCGCGCACACACACACACACACACACACACACACACACACACACACACACACACACACACACACACACACACACACACACACACACACACACACACACACACACACACACACACACACACACACAATGCATGCTAACATAGATTGAGTTATTCCAGCAACTTTAAGTTTATAGTTTATAACAGCTGTTGTTGTTGTTGTGTCTTTGTCCCATTATCTCATTCTCACACATACAAACACCAGGTAACATCAAGCAAGCCCCCCTCCCCCACAGACACTTGGACTTGTGGACACACTCACCCATTTACCCACATGAGTGCGCTCGCGCACACACACACACACACACACACACACACACACACACACACACACACACACACACGCACACACACACACACACACAATGCATGCTAACATAGATTGAGTTATTCCAGCAACTTTAAGTTTATAGTTTATAACAGCTGTTGTTGTTGTTGTGTCTTTGTCCCATTATCTCATTCTCACACATACAAACACCAGGTAACATCAAGCAAGCCCCCCTCCCCCACAGACACTTGGACTTGTGGACACACTCACCCATTTACCCACATGAGTGCGCTCGCGCACACACACACACACACACACACACACACACACACACACACACACACACACACACACGCACACACACACACACACACACACACACACACACACGTACAGCTAGACTCATAATTCCCTATCTATTTTCCCCTAGTGCACAACTCAGGCAAAGACACTATCACCATACCACTCAACCTCTTAGTGCAAGAAATCTGGACAAAGCCTAAAATAATGGGGGGGGGGGGGCAAAGGCCCAAAAATAGGGACAAATTTTAAATGTTGCTCTTGTAAACTCAGAAAGTTGCTAGAAGAGGATTTGTGTTAGTGTGTGTTTTCTGAAGGATATGGAGTCTGACACTTATTTAGTGGCTAACCTCAGTGATTACACAGAAAACCACATGTTTTATGAGGAGCAAACCAAAAATATTAGGCAAAAATGTGAACATTCTGTGAAAATCTCCTTAGTTGAGAGGTTTGACTCACACACACACACACACACACACACACACACACACACACACACACACACACACACTCACCACCCAGCTACATTCTCGCATCTGGTGTCAGTCCAGGGGGGGTACAATATCTGATGGCCTGGGAGGACATGGCTGACAGACTATGCTGCTTTGCAAGGGATGGTCTGCACTTATCCCATCTAGGCTTTTGGATATTGGCAAAGATCTTTTAACCCCCCCACAGTGCCTTTTTAGACAATGCCAAACTGATAAACCTACCAACTTAACTGAACCTATGATGGAATATCTGAAGGTGGTACTGCTCAGTGCTATAAGTCTTAACAAGAAACTCAACTCTCTGCAAGTCTTCCTCTCCCTGGAGAGTCTAGACATCTGTGTAGTAACAGAGACATAGTTTAAAGTCACTGAAAGTACCCCAACAATGCAAGGTTATAATGCCTTTCACACCTTTTGACTAGCTACTGCACAGGAGGGAACTAAAGGTTGAGAAGTCTTAGTCTATATTAAAACCAGTACCACATCCAGACTAGTTAAAGTGTATGACCCACTGGAACTCATACAGGGTCTTGTACCATATACTTGTAACCTACAGGTCCCCTTCCTTAT
Organism: Protopterus annectens; assembly: GCF_019279795.1. Classification (NCBI taxonomy): domain Eukaryota; kingdom Metazoa; phylum Chordata; order Ceratodontiformes; family Protopteridae; genus Protopterus; species Protopterus annectens. The sequence continues at coordinate 348,107,638 of NC_056742.1, forward strand.
TCCAGGAAACCCCTACTACCTTTCTCAATGTACTAGAGTCCCTCACCATTCAACCCAATAGAATATTCATGGGGGGGATCTCAACTACCCCTCTATAGATCAGGAATCTGACACCACTTCTAATGTATAAGACCGGTGATTCCTAACCTTTGTTAACACCAACATCTTGAAATGCTTGGTCCATTCTCCTACCAGGGGTGCAAACATCCTTTGCCTTGTACTAAAGAACATGGGGAGGACAATATTCCTCACCAAATGTAATATCTTTGCTTGTCAGAAATGTCTATAAGGCAGTATTACTTGAAATAAAAACTAAATCTGGGCATCCACCAAAACCCAAAACCTTTAGGAACTATTCCAAGGCTAACCTCTCTCTACTAAGCAACACCTTGGCTAAATTCCAAGAACCCCCAGACCTAGGAAACACCACAGCATACACTAAACTATTTACAAAATCCCTGTACAGCCATATTAATAGCTGTATAGAGCGAGCTGTGCCCACTCGAACTATGAATAGGACAAGCCAAACTGGTGGAATCACAATATCAATTGGTTATACAACAAAAAAAAACTTAGCCAAGCATAGGAGTGACAAAGCCACACATACTAAAAGCCTCCTGACAAGTCTAAACAGGCAGCTAAGAGGGTTAATTAATACTTCAAAGGATAAATCTGAAGAAAAAATAAATTCTCAAGCAAAGGACAACTACAAAGTTTTCTACAGCTATGTCCATAACCTAAAAGGAAATACACACAACAATGCACAGAACTTATTGTAAAGAGCATCACCCACACTGAGCCATTGAGAAACCAAAACTAATCATGCAAACAGAGCAGCACCAAAGATATTTGAAGGGCAATACAGGCAAAGACATCTGGATATGGAAAATTTTGCAACACAAATAATAAGAAAACTAAGAGGAAAAGTAGAAAAGAGGATTAGTAAGGGAGAAGTTAAAGAAATACAAACTGAGGTTATGGATTACCTGCAAAGTGAAGGATTTAGTGTAGAAAATTTAACTGAGATAACAATACAGCAGGATAGAGCAATGGACACCCACATTAAGAAGAAACCAATGGAGTTGGAAGCATCTAATCAACTGACATACAATTTGGAGCCTCCCACAGGAAATCAGTACAAAGGATCAGTTGGAGCTATACAGCAAGGGAATGAACAGGAAACTGTGGCAACTCTGGCACAGTCAATGCCATGGAGTGAGAGGCCAGTGAGTTCCCATATGAAAGAGCAATGGATGACACAGGGTGAAACTGAAGAGAACGTGACACAGGAAGAAGCTCTGGAACTTTCTATAGAATGCTCAAAGGAAATAGCGAGCAAAGAATGCACCCTCAGTATAGAAGAAAATGATCTAAGAGAAGAGTAACTTGATTTAATAGAGATGGACAAACATATATAGATCAATGAAAGAAATAGATCGCAGAAGGTCAGTAAAACCCAAAAAGTTAGAAGTTTGATAAAACAAATGAACACAGTAATTAGGACTATCCATAGAGATTCATGTGATATAACATAAGTAAATAGGATACGTTACTGTGCAGCCAAATTAATAACAGATAAATTCCTACCACAAGAACACAAGGTAGTAACGGAAAGGATGAGGAGAAATCAAATGGCATCATGGAAGTATCAAACAGAGAAAACTATAAAGTAATTAAGACAAGAGTATCATTGTTAGAAGAGTACAGAAGACGGAACAGATCAACAAAAATACTCAGAAAGATAGACGTGATTAAAGCAATGCCCAACATTATAATGGATCAGGAGTTATCACATACTGTTGCAAATAATAAACTAAAAATATATGGTGAAGGATCAAATAAGAAGGCAAGAAATGTTGAAAATGCATAAATATATTTGCAAGTACAGAAAACTCCTGGAAGAACCTCAAGTTGATCAGGATCGAATGCAGGAATGGTTAAGGAAAGGCGAATTCAAACCAGAAGATGCAAGGTTAATACTGGCGGTCCAAGATAATGGACTACATACATGTTGGTTTACAAAGTTCACTGAACATGTGGGAGAAACAGACAAACATAAGTTTATAAAACAGAATTGGTAACAGTTGCACACCTTGTTGCTGGTTGTGACATACTAATGGCAGAAGGACTGGATACTGAAAAGCATAATAATGTGGTAGGACTGTTACACTGGGGATTGTGCAAACATTATAATAGTTAAGTAGCTGAAAAACACCAGAAACAGGAGCCACAAAGCATCATAGAAAATGATGAAGTCTACATCACATGGGATCACCCATTACCAACAGTTCAAAAGACAGAAGTGAGAAAACCAGATATAGTGGTCCACGAAAAGAAAACAAAAATAGCATTGGTCATTGAAATCTCTACACCCAGTGACTACAGTGTCTTGTGTACAGAGACATACAAAGTCATAAAATATCAGGATTTGCAAGCAGAAATCAGAGCAATGTGGAAGAAAGATACCCATACAGTTCCAATAGTAGTAGGAGCAATGGGTCTTATAAAAAACAATCTACAATCATATTTATATATGTTACCGATACATGTAACTCCACATGAATTGCAGAAGGAGTTATTACTGGGCACATTGCGGGTGCTGCGAAAAGCACGTCTGGCTGACATAAAAGATTGAAACAATACTAATTTCATGAACTTTATTCATACTTTGACTTAGGAATGGGGTCCAGTTATGTCATGCTATTAGAAATCCAAAAGATGCAGAAAAATTAAAAAGTGAAAAGCCATTGCCAGCCTTTTGGCTGACATGTTCAGCTGAAATTTCTCTCCCCACTCCCCTCGATAGTCCAAAGGAAATACCACATAACACAGTCCCCCTCTCACCATTACTAGGGAACAGGTCATCAATGCACTTTCCAAGGCCAAAAACACTGCATTCATGGGCCCAGATAACATCCTGGGATGTTTAATAAATAACATGAAAAATAACCTCTCTGGTCCACTTGAATCACTTTTCAGCTGCAGCCTTCAATCGGGTTTTGTGCCCAAGGAATGGAAGACAGCTACAGTCATTCCCCTGCAAAAAGGAGGCCCAAACACTGATCCGGTTAACTCCAGACCCATAAGTCTTACCACCCTCATATGTTAGGCCATGGAAAGAATTATCATGGACATGATAAATGAGGACATAGGTAACTGCAAATACTAGATCCATCACAGTTTGGCTTTATTAAAGGAAGGTCATGCCTATTAAATCTTGTGGACTTTTTTGAGAGGGTCACCAAAGCACTGGATGAAGATAAGACTATGCACACAGCTTACCTCGACCTGACCAAGGCTTTTGATACAATACCTCACTCAGGTGCTATAAACAAGTTCACTAACTTAGGTATAAACCCTTTTATCACCCAGTGGATAGCCAATTGGCTCACTGATAGGACCCAGGAGGTCAAAATAGGTGATGTAACCTCTACCATGAGGTCAGTCACAAACGGAGTAACCCAGGGCTAGGTACTAGGCCTGCACCTTTTTGCATCTATTTCTCTGAAATGGAAGCAAATGCTGAAGGTTTATGGCTGACTAAGTTTGAAGGTGATTGCAAGCGAAGGGTTATCATCGACTCCATTGCAGGCACTAGCATTCTTGAAGAAGGTCTATCACTGACTAACAAATGGTGCCAAAGCTATGGTCTTAAACTCAATGCTAAGAAAAGCATAACTGCACTCTTTGTGAAGTCAACCATCCTGGCTAATTACCATGTTGATAACACACTCCTATGAGTTGACCAAGTGGTAAGGGATCTGGGTATACACGTAGACAGTAGCCTTACCTTCGACCACCAAGTGGCCACAGTGGTGAGGAAATCCTTTTATGTTGTGCAACTTATAAGTAAGGGTATGGCATCTAAGTCCAAACAGGTCATTATAACACTGTACCCCACCCTTATCAGACTAATCATAGAGTACAGTGCTCCGTTTGATGTGTACCTGACCAGGCATATGCAGCAACTAGCGTGAGTGCTGAGGTTCTTTACAAACAGAATACAAGACATAATAAACCTGCCTTATGCAGAGTGCCCTAAAGCCTTTTCCCTCCACTCAGTCTCTTATAGACTGCTGAGGTGTGATCTATGCCTTGCTTACAAGGCATCCATAAATCCCAGACTTATAAATCTCCAACATATTTGTAAGTCAAAGAGTACCAGAAATACAAGGTCTAGGGACATCTGAATTTCGTCTGTGACTTAAACAGAACATTCTGAAGTATCTCACAGACTGCCCTTCCAATTGGAACAGGCTTCCCATCCATGTGAAGCTGAGTTTGTCTAGTACCCAATTTAAGTGCAACCTAGACAAGTGGATGGGGAAAAGGAAATTTACACTGTGCCTGGCACCCATGTTCCTTATGGACAGAGGTAACCTATAAATGTCTGGCCCTCAATGTGCTATTTGGATACAGGACATCATTGTTCTTTCAGGAAAACTTGGCTAGGCTTAGAAAGGCCCCACAGGGCCATACGCCTAGTAACAATGTATGAATCTATGAATATATATAGACACACACACACACACACACGCATATATATATATATATATATATATATATATACATACGTGTGTGTGTGTGTGTGTATATATATATATATATATATATATATATATAATATATATATATATATATATATATATATATATATATATATACACACACACACACACACACACACACATATGCATATATATATATATATATATATATATATATATATATATATATATATATATATATATATATATATATATATATATATATACATACAAAGACACACACACACTTAGTGGTCATGATGAATCCTGGAAAATTTGTGCGTTTGCATATTTCTGTTCCTTTGCTAGCTCAGTAATAACTAAGCTCAAACAACAAATATGAGACTTAAGATGTAATGAGCTGCATGAGAGCACACGCATTATCTTATCTGTCAGTCACCACTGATTTGCTCACAGTTTGTGTATATAGTTTCTATGCTCGATATGCACAGTCTTTTGCTGTTTTTATTTTGGTTGTTTAAAATATGAAGTAACTGCATGCTTCTTTGTAATTTTACCTCTTGGATTCTCAAGAAAGTCACTTCAGTTTGGTTCAGGAAAACATGACTCAGATAATTTTTTGAGCCATTCACATACAACACGCACTTGCTGTAAACTAAGTTCTACCTGTACTTCTTACTTTTTCTAGCTCTGAAGTTGTAAACATGCTGTTTGAAGTCCTGAGCTGAACATGACAGGATTTAGTAATGTGAAAACACAAATCCTAAGAAAAAAACAAATGTTGCACTGAAAATATACTCCGAGAAAAGAAAAGGAATCGGGAGTTTCAAGAAACTGAATGTAACTAGATTCTGCAGTAGCCAACTGTTATGCTGTTGCTGACAAGATAATGAAAAAAAAAAAAAAAACAGTCAAGAGAATACTCCAGTCCACAGTTGAGGACAAATTTACGCTCAATGTGGTGGTGAAGTTGGGTGTAATTCATTCTTCATATTGTGAAAACTATCATAATATCTTGTTTTCTATGACTCATTCTGGAAAACCGAAAGTCCATCCTCAGTACACACTAAAAAATCTAGATAAGCACATAATGTCTGCAGAATATGATGACTGAAAAATGTTTGCCTGAAGGTATTGAAGCAAGTGCTTTCGCTTTAATATTTCATATGTAGGCAGTATTAACACGTTCGTAAGCCAATGATTTTAGTGCACTGTTTTTCTTAACACAGTCCTGTATGTGTAGTGAAATTAGCTACAAGTCCCATTAAATTAATATTCAGCCAGCTTCCTGTAATTTTTTTTTAAATGAACATCAATAAAGAACTATTTCAGCCAAATCTGAGTTTTTCCTTATTTCAGCCCTTTCATCAAAAATGGTTATGTACATCTTCTGTTTATAGCAGAGAAAAGACCCACACTTTGAGGAATGAGTTTCAGAAGAAACTGCATGGAACAGAATGCACAATGGTTATCCTGTGCTCCACCTCTTTAGGCCCCAAGCATGTGATGCCACCTTTTGTTTGTAAGAGTTTAAGTTACAAATAAAACTCCAAGCATACTTTTGAAGAAAAGGACAAGGTTTAGTATAGTGTAAGCCTCTCCCCTGTTAGACTGCCAAAATCTCAGGCTAGGTCAAAACTGAATAGGGCAAGCTGGTGACCTCACACTGAAGGAATGTTGCCTGTTTATGCTGGGCTTCTGGTTACTTAGCTGTAGACTGTTCTTTGAAAATAAGAAATTATATGGCTTTATCCTGACAAACTAAGCAAACAGTTCATATAATTTGCTCTGGAACTAATCCAGGAGCCATAAACCACCAACTTGCAGGACAACCGCAAGCAGGTGTAACAATTTCAAATTAATTATTTAAAAAACTTTTTCTCTTGTCAACTCATCTGTGTGTATCATGAGACTTAAGAAGCCTTATGACAACCCTCTACATCTAGCATGCTGTTAGGTATCTGCCTTCCCCATATAATGTTTAGGAATTCACTATGCAGTTTATTCACATCAGTCAGTGGGGGGTGCAATGGAGATCAGGGGCTACGATATACTAGGGTCCACAATTAACAAGTCAAAGAAGGCCTGGTTCTGCTTTCTATCCCTGTGACAGCCTCAAAACACTTAGCATGTATACCATATAGAGATACATGCAGCTTTGTAACAGCATTCAACATACTCAGCCACACAGATACATCTATGTACATCTCACCACTTCCAGTCAGTCACACTCAAGTTCATTAAAACATTTTTATAAAAAAGCACTTTAAACACATAAAATGCAATAAGTTTAATAATAAAATAAATTTAGTGTGATGAAATATTTCAAAACAACCAGCATAAAATGTCTAACAATAAATATTTGAAAAAATAAGTAATAACATATAAATAGTTACAAAAGAAAACTAGATTACATTCAGTGATTTTAAAATAATCAGAACACAGCATTATGAATACTGACAATAACTAAAAGTATGGAATTCAAGACATGTTGTCATGGTTGTCCTCTTGACAATATTACGCACTTTGTGAAAAATATATTAATTAAAATCAAAAACAGACAAAGAAATATTAAACTAAATGAATAACAGCAGAAACTGACAAAAGACAAAAAATATGATAAAGTTAGATAATTAATAAAAGTAGGGGTTATGTAGGGGGTGACATCACGAGGGCCAATCATTTTGCAAATCAGCAAGCTAGAACTGATTTATTATTCTATCAAAATCGGGATCATGTAAAGTCTGATTTGCTTAGATTGATTACAACTTATGGGAGGAATACGGTTGGATTCATGAACATTATCCGTAAGTATTGGTATCTGTTAAAAATCGGATAATGTCTTAGAGAAATATGTAGGGGACCGGTGTCATTACTCATTTCGGAAAGGGCGGTCTTTGGGCTCTCTTTTTAGTCATTACAAGAAGGTTTATTACAGAGATACATGTTTCATTACTCAAGCTCACCTTTTTACAGGCCCTGTTTTTGGATGCTATCCATGTGGTCATTGTACCTACTGCCCTAGGGTGTTGAAATGTCGGACTTTTTCTTCACAAAATTGTCCACACGTTTATGATATATTATGTTTTGCCAATTGCAGTACATCTTGGGTGATTTATCTGGCCCAGTGCAATTGTCGAGCTTTCTATGTTGGACAAACTTCCCGTCCTTTTAAAGTTAGGATAGGGGAACATCTTAGTGATATTAAAAACAAAAAGGGGTCCAGTTCATTATATAAACACATTTCTAAACACCCTATAGGCAATTTTTGTTTTATGGTCATTAATCACATCAAGGACAGACATGTACAATCCCATGTTCTACAAGATAATATCACTTATAAAGAGAAAATGTGGATCCTCAAACTAGGGGCTTTATTTTCCCCTGGCTTGAATGATCATTTTTGAGGCATCCAATTCATATAGTTGTTGTTATATTTTTGTTGTTATATTTGGGTTTATATACCCATTTATATAATTGTGACAACTGGGTTCATTTGTAACACATTTCATGTATTTTTGAACTAGTGCACTATTTTATTGATGCACTTGAGGGCGCTCCATGTTTCCTATATGAAGTTTATATAAATTGCAAGACAGGAAGTTAGTTTTTGTCTTTATTTTGTACATCATGTTTGGTTGCTGATGAAGGATTTACCGAAACCGGCACAACCATGTTGGTGTACGGTTATGTTATGTAGTTGTCTTGAATTTGGATATTAAATGAAAATTGCCTGATTCCAGGAGTTTAGTGCTGGCTTTTCTTTTTTAAACTAAAGTTAGATAATTCACAGGGTCTATATCAGTTCATCGAAACGTCTGAAGTTCGAACACCATATGTTCGAAATTCAAACCACGAACTGCAAAAACACTGAAGTCTTAAAACAGCGATTTTTTTTTCCCAGGGAAAAAAAAATCGATGTTCCAAGAAACACACACGCAACACAAACACACCAAAACAACATCAATCCACACACATACACTCAAAATCCTACATCTAACCCTACACTAAACTGTACATACACTACTACCTATCCACTTACCTTAACCCAAACCCTACCCCTAAGGTCCGTCACTATCGCACACTCACCTGACCCGCGCCCTAACCCTAACTCACCTATCCCGCCCTAACCCTAAAGTCTTTCACTATTGCATACCCACCTCACCCGCGCCCTAACCCTAACTCACCTAACCCGCGCCCTAACCCTAACATCCATACAATCGCATACTTACCTGAACCTGACCCGTAACTTCACACCACAGTCCTGACACTCGCGAAGCCACAGAAACGGCCCACCGAATTCTTTCCCTGGGAAAGTAGTCAGTAGGCCGCGGCTTTGCAATTACCAGTGTTCGAACTTTACAGTTCGAACATCTGGTATTCAATATTCAGCCGTTTCGACAGACTGATATAAACCCTAATTCACATCAGCAAATACTCTCTACTGAAACATTAATGCTGTAGAAATCCATAAGAAAATCCTGTTTATGACAGATTCTTACAAAATCACTGTTCAAGACAGCATCCAAAATCATTGAAAGTCCAACGTCCATCATCTCTCTTCTTTGTTGCTGTCCCACATCTGCTTGCCCTACTTGTTTCACCTTCTACCTCACCCTCTCACACTAGCTTCTGCTTTGTGCTGTAGGGTCTTCTTGATGTATTCCCAAGTACATGTATTAGTTGTGAGGTATGCCTTGTATTGTACCCCAGCATTATCCACTCACTCACCCTTATCCCTTTATCCTTTTGTCTCATTTTTTCCACCAAATGCCAGGGAATATCCATTCCATTATTCTAATATGTCCTGTTTCTACACTACTACTTACTGCTCAAAGTGCACCTGGGAACAGCCTAGCTTTGCTTCCCTGAAAATCTCATACTTCCTGTAACATCTGAGAGGCTGAAATATTACTTCTGACTCCTCTGTTTAGAGTAAAGGCAGCTTCCTACAGCCTTGTCTTCATTTTCTGCACTCCTGATGCACAGGAGGGCTTGCCTGATAATTCAGTGTCTTTTGTATGCATACAGTCCACTGTCAAAGAGTCTGAGCTGCACTTAGATGTGCCTCACTTCAGCAAACTTTTGACCACATCACCCTGAATATCAATCAATGCACACATTTCGCTTTGGCAACTAAAATGATTAAACATGGGCATTCTGGCATTCTGCTCTGTATTACAACACTTTAATTATGTAGATAAAATGTGGGCATACAGGCATGTGAATCTATCATGGCAGGAATGTCCCCCTAAAGTTTTCATGGGAATTTTAGCATGCATTCCATAAACTAACAGAAATGCCACATAGAAAAAAGCTGTTTGCTTCATTTGAAAGAGGGTGTGATAGGAATAACCTCAGGCCTATCCTATCCTGTTCTGTAATCAGTACTGGTGTTTTGTAAGCTACTGCCAAAGTTTAAAACCCAACATTTTGCAGCTGTCAGACTTAACGCTCATTGCAAAGCCCCATGAGCAACAAACACATCAATAAATAATTATACAGAATATACAACAGACAACTGAAAACTCTGCACAAGCACACTGCCAAAACTTAACAAACATGTTGACATACAATGAAAAGTATTTCTGATAGAAAAAACAAACTGAAAAAAAATGCATTTAGCCAGAAATATCACCTGCCAGCAACAGACGTTAACCTGCACATGCTATACTTTAAAAGTCTCCTCTCTTCATAGATTTCCCAGAGCAGGACGCCTCCATAAATGTAGAAGAAAAAAATATATATATATATATATATATATATAGATAGATACATATATATATATATATATATATATATATATATATATATATATATATATATACATTGTGTGTGTGTGTATATATAGATATATATATATATATATATATGTATCTATAGATATATATATATATCTATATATATATATATCTATCTGTGTGTGTATGTGTGTGTGTGTGCATACATATACACATATACAAACATATATATATATATATATATATATATATATATACATATATATATATATATATATATATATATTAAAAATATCACTTTGTTGGTACAGGTTCATAAGGGACCGTATAAAACATTACAAATCCAGTAGCATGTGAAAACACACTATAAAACTAATAACAAAGTAGGATAAAACAAGTTTTCCTTTTTTACTAAAGTCAAATAAAAAATGCAATGTAATTTAAAATGAAGAGTGAATGTATTAATCAACTGAACACCTACAGGGCCATAATGAGTTCATGCTGAAAAAAAAAATAATAAAAAACGCAAAGGAAAAGCTTTAGGATGCTTCTGTGATGCATTATTAGAAACTATTCTTTCCCCCACAGTATAAATCTGAACAGAGCTAATGAATTTATTTTGATGTAGCTACATTCCTTAACAGTACGTATATTCATTAGTAAAGTTTGAGTCAGAAAATATGAGGGGCAAAAAGACTAAAAACTATGTCCTTTAAGTAAGAGGTAAGCTTTCTACACCTAGTTCAGAACAATATTTACTTCAGGCAGAGAAACACATTTAAATCAGGACATTCAGTAGAAGAGTGACATCACTGTAGTATGTAAGAATGTCAAATTATTGACATAAATTACTGAATTCATAAAAGTTACCACAATGTGTATTCAAAGATAGCCCTACCATGGAAGATGTGCAGCAAATGGTGGGTTTTCTCAACGGCCATGCTACATGTAATGAGACAATCTGGGGGAAGTAATATGTTAATTAGCCATGTGCTCTCCCTCACCTCAGAGCTGCCTCTGTGAAGTCATCTACTTGCCAAGCAATTCATACAATTGCCCAGCCATGTAGATGAGAGTAACCACTCCTCCCACACCTCGTAGTAGACATGGCCAAAAGACCATGTTCAGCCATCACGGTAGAGCTAAGTAATGGGGAATACAGTGATAAGGTAAGGAAGGGATGTGTGTGGTCGATTGTATGCAAGGGAAAGCATGAGTGAATATGTTTCTAAATGTGTGTGTGCCTAACTAATAGCAGAATGGGGGTAGGGAGGCATTAGGTTAGGTAGGTGTGTGTGAGGGGATGAATGGATGCATGTCTGTGAGTGGGTGGGAAGAGGGTTGTGTTTGTGTGTGTGTGTGTGTGTGTGTGTGTGTGTGAGTGTGTGTGTGCATGTGTGTGGATTGGTTGGGGTTGCTGTCAAACCTCAACACATCCCTGACAAATGCCCAGAAGGGTGTGGGAAAACACTAGCCACCTAGGATAACTATCACTTCTTTGTGTCTTAAAGGTGCTTAAAAACTATGGGGACTGGAGGGACACTAGAAACTAGGGATAACAATCTTAACTGCACTTACATACTACAAGAATTGGAGGGACACTAGACATCAGGGATGACTCTGTACCCATGCTTTAATGACACTTCCACACTATTGGAATTGGGTAGAGGACATTAGGCACCAAGGATGTTGTTAAAAATATCCATCCATCCATCCTCAACTCCCTTTCCCATTTTTTGCACATGGAGTTGGGGGTGTCAACTTCAACAGTGAGAATCACCTACAGTGATGGTTCACACCGCTGGGTGGCTAGCCCTGCTATGGTTGTTCTTCCATACTACACACTTGCATGCACACTCACAGCTATGGCCAACTTACAGTGTCCAATCCAACTACTGCATGTCTTTGGAATGTGAAATGAAAACGGAGCACTCAGAGGAAACCCACGCACACATAGGGAGAACATGCACACTCTGCATAGAAGGCACCACAAATGAGAATCGAACAAGAGAACCTCTTGCTGTAAGACAACAATACTATCCACTGCACACCTTTGCTGCTTTTGCTAAACAAATATATACCGAAAAAATAATAGGTGATAAAGGGATACAACTATGCGTCCCTGCCATGTGAAATCCCTGCATTAGCCTGCTATACTAACTTGAAAGTTAGGGCAGCAGGTATGTTTTTTACCAGTGTTGAGGATCTTGGTCATTATGCAATGCCTGCAACATGTCATGACATATGAGGGAGAAGGCCAGGAATCATTAGGCATACCTCTTAACATCAAAAGCAGCTTATGCTATAGCATGCATCTACTGCAGGCTATGAATAGAGAAACTCCAATGCCTGGCATTATGAAATGACTGTAATCATCTTTGAAGTATCTGGGCATGGAAAAGGAGACATTGTGATGTTCTGATACAGAAATAGGTGAGGATATGTGGTGAGTGTGCATGAGTATTTTTGTGTGTGTGTGTGTGTGTGTGTGTGTGTGTGTGTGTGTGTGTGTGTGTGTGTGTGTGTGTGTGTGTGCGCATGTGTGTGTGTGTGTGTGTGTGTGTGTGTGTGTGTGTGTGTGTGTGTGTGTGTGTGTGTGTGTGTGTGTGTGTGTGTGTGTGTGTGGTAAGAGTGACTGAACGAGAAAGGATACCCATGATGCAGCTGCCACAGTTAACTACCACAGGAAGTGCTGATCTGCACTTCTCAGTAGTTAGCTGTGATTCATAAACATGCACAATAGCCAATAATAAGATCTTTCCTGACTGTGGCTAATATGTCGATGAATCACAAAATACCAAATCATGGTAGCACAGCATTTTTACGGTGGGCTGTACGGCCCACACTGGGACTCTTAATGAATACTTAGGTACGACATGGAAACAGATCAAGATGACTCATGCTTATTTGCAATAATCTACTTAAGTGAAAAACAAACATGAATTACATGCTGGTATTCAGCATAACAGAATAAAATCAATACATCCTGTAAAGAGTTTTACAGGTAAATATGACAGTTATATAAAATACAAATTAACTAATCCAGATAGCAGAGAAGGGCTATTTAGATGTGAGACAGTAAAAATATTTCATTATGCTTATAGCTTTTGGCAGTGAGGCACAAATTCTGAAGAAATGAAGTTCTTCTATGTTTAAAACCTGTAATTAGCTGATGAAGCTCTGACAACACAAATTATCCCTGTAGATCCCAGTTCTAAATGGCATAGGCATTGTCCAGTACTATGCAATGGATCATTGGTTCTCTCATGTCTGTGCTATACAGAAGTGTTTCTGGCCCAGACATAAACATTATGAAAAGAAATACATTGTCTTTCTTTTTCCTGTGTGATTTTCTGAATTCACATATCCAGTATGTAATTTCTTTAACACATCACTTTGCATGGATCCTTTCCCAGACTAAGTAAGATGCATCATCCCCTCCAAGAGAAGCTCCCCCTCTCCATGACTGTATAATTTCCCTTCCTGCTTCCTCTGCCAAACTCCTTGAAAAAAAAATGTATCTCCAAGACTCCAAACATTCCTTTACAGCTACCATATTCTCTCCAGATTTGAACCTGTTGACCATATCTGAAAGATGCACCCAAACTGCAACCTTCTCTGTGACATAACATCTTCTTAGAGCTACAGAGAATGGTCTTCTGTCCACCACTTTCATTATATAGTACATCTGAATGAAGCACCCAAACTGCTATATTTTCTGTAACAAAATGTCTTTTTACAGCTATGGAAATAGGTCTTCTGTCCAACAATTTTGTTATTGATCTCACTAAAGTCTTTGTCTCAGTCATCTATAATCTCCTTTTCATCTGCATTAATTCCATCAACTTTTCCAACAAAGTCACAGATTATTTGGGTAGTTCTTTATCCACCAACTCATCATCATCATCATAATCATCAACTCCCTTTTCTCATTTTCTACATGGGGCCAGGATGTCATGTCAGCAGTCACCATCTCTCACAATTCAGTGCTACTCTCCTATCTTCTTCGATGGTCATGTCTATCACACATCTTTTCTCGTACAATCCCTCAATCTCTTTGCTGGCTGCCCTTGTTTCCTCTTGCCTTCTTCCTGTTTGTCCAAAATCTTCCCTAGATTGTCTTCTCCTTTTCTACACATGTCCAAACCACAGTAATATATTCTCTTTGACTTTCTCTGCAACTGGAGCTACATTGGCTTCTCTTCTGATGTCCTCAATTCTTTGTCTGTCCCATAGTATGCAACCTAATACCTGTCTCAGACAATTCATCTCCATAACCTCTAGCTTCCCTATATGCTCTGCTTTTACTGCCCAGGTTTCTGTACCATACAGTAGTACTGGTCGCACCACTGTTTTCTACACCTTACTTTTAAGCTTCTTTGGCATTCTTCTATCATACACTACCCCTGACATTCTGTTCCAGTTGGCTGCAGCCCCTCTGATTCTACCTTTGACCTCATCATTCACACTTCCCTTGTCCTCAACCAAACCTCCCAGACACCTGAAGCTGTTATCCTGTTCTGCTATTTTTCCTTTTATCTCAGTTCTCAGCTTCTTCGGATTTCCCCTGTGATGATATGGGCAAGTGCCTGCATAGCCAGCTGGAGTTTTGTATAGAATGATATGTCCTTTGAATATCACACTGATTTATACAAAATGCTTGTGTTTAAATAAGTTATAATTAGAAGTTATGTACCTACCATAACGTTCCATGTTAGTTGTCTTCTCTCGCCTTCTTTCTTGCTGGATGGGTTCGGAGCCGATCCTCGGCTCCGACTCGGCACTTGCTTTAGCTTGAGAACTCCTTTTACCAGCTCGAGGCAACCCTATATCCCATGATGCAAGGCGGAACTACCTCAGATCTCGTTTGGTAGCTAACCTACCCTGCTAAGGACTAACCTAACATAATTAGGAAAACAAGTTCATAATAAGAGTCCTCATATGAAGGCTCAGGAGGAAAACAACCTGATAGGAACTCTTCAAGATCTGTCCAGGCCAGGGGGAAGGAGGGAGGGACGCAAGAAAGAAGGCGAGAGAAGACAACTAACATGGAACGTTATGGTAGGTACATAACTTCTAACTGTTAAGTTGTCAATCTCGCCTTCATTCTTGCTGGATGGGACCGCGTCCCTAGCACCTGTATCCCGGGTGGCTCAATGGAACAGACTCTTGAGAACTGTGGAAACAAAACTGGCCCTGTCTCTGGAGGCCAAGTCTAACTTGTAATGAGAGACAAAGGTATGAGGCGTGGCCCAAGTAGCTGCTGCACAAATGGTATCAATGGGTAGTCTATCCTGAAAGGCTGCAGAAGTGGATAGACTCCTGGTTGAGTGTGCTTTTGGTTTAGAAGATAGCTGCTTGCCTCTGAGAGAGTACACATAGGAAATGGTGGAAGTCAACCATCTGGATAAGGTCACTTTAGAAACTGGAAGACCTATCCTGTTTTCTGCATAGGAGACAAATAATTGGTCCGATTTCCTGAATTGTTTAGTTCTATGCAAATAGTACCTGAGCTGACGATGGACATCCAAAAATGAAGCTTCTGTTCAGCTCTGTCGGAATAGTTTGGGAAAAAGACTGGTAGATCTATAGATTGGTTAATATTGGTTTGAGACACAACTTTGGGGAGAAATGACGGGTTCGTTCTTAAGGATACCCTGTCCTTATGAAAAACCAAGTAAGGGGAACGAATGCAGAGAGCTTGAATCTCGGAAACCCTTCTTGCTGAAGTGACAGCCAGTAAGAATATAGTTTTCCAGGTCAATAACTTCAAAGAACATGAAGCAGACGGTTCGAAGGGAGGTAGCATCAAGGATGCCAACATTAAGTTTAGATCCCATTGCGGAGGAGGATGCTTTATAGGCGGCTTTAGGAGAAAAACTCCTCTCAGAAAGGCCTTGCATAATCTATGAGACATAATGTTATTGTCATGCAAGCCAACATGATACTTGGAAATAGCCGCCAGTTGAACTTTAACTGTAGATGAAGAGGATCCTGAATGAAAAACCTCAGCCAGGAAATCTAAAACAGAATGTACAGGAGCAGTAAATGGATCAATATTCCTGGAATTTGCCCAAATAGAAAAACGTCGCCACTTGCTAGCATAAACAGTCCTAGTGGACGACTTTAAAGAAGACACTAAGATGTCTCTGACTGAGTCAGAGATCATCAGTAGCCTGGCTAGGGAAGGAAGTGGAGCAACCAAGCAGTGAGGTTGAGAGAATGAATGGCCCGGTGCTGCTGACCCGACTGGTGGATCAAGAGATCCGGAACTGGGTCCAGATGCCAGGGCTGCACCAGAAGGTGATGATGCAGAGACGGAAACCAAATTTGTCGAGGCCAATAAGGGGCAATGAGAATCAACTTGGCCCTCAAAACGGTGGCTTTCTGAATGACTTGTGGAATCAAGGGAAAAGGAGGAAAAGCGTACAGAAGTCCCCGGGGCCAATCCTGGGTTAGAGAGTCTCTCAGGGTTTGGCCTGGAAGGGGAAAGAGGGTGAAAAAATCGGGGTACTTGTTGTTTTGAGGAGTAGCAAAAAGATCGCAACAAGGAGTGCCCCACTTCAGAAAAATCTGATCCACTACAGATTGATTGAGAGACCACTCGTGAGGCATCAGAATGGATCTGCTCAGCCTGCCCGCCAAGAGGTTGGACCTGCCGGGGATGTGCGTTGCTATCAGAAACCGATGAGAGGAGATTGCCCATTGCCAAAGTCTGAGAGCTTCTCGACACAACGGATAGGACCTGGTCCCACCCTGCTTGTTGATGTACCAGACCACGGACATGTTGCCCGTTTGTACTGCAATAGTCCCCGTGGGAAGAAAGTCGTTGAGGGCCTGCAACGTTAAAAGCACCGCTCTCATCTCCAGGACATTTATGTGCAGATTGTATTCTATGGGTTGCCATGTCCCGTGGACCATCCTGCCCTGATAATGCCCCCCCCTCCCGATCAGAGAGGCATCCGTAGTGACTGTGGCAACTGGAGGAGGGGGAACAAAGGGTCGGCCCTGATGAAGAAGAGGGGAAGATATCCACCAATTCAGATGAGTTCTGCACAACTGTGTGACTAAGATTTCGTGCCTCATCGGGAGACTGTGGTACAACCACTGAGTGAATAGCATCCACTGCAGAAGACGCATGTGGAAGCGAGCCAGTGGTAGAAGAACAATGGCCACAGCCATAAGACCTAGAACCTTCAGTATAAATCTGGCTTTGACCTTGCTGCTCTGCAATAGAATACGAATGAATTTTTGGATGTCCAGAATTCTTTGATCTGTTAGTCTGGCTAACATTTTGACGGTGTTTAATTCTGCGCCTATAAAGGTGATAGATTGGCAAGGCCGCAGAGAAGATTTTTTGAAATTTACTGAAATTCCCAAACTCCTGCAAAGCTGCAGAGTGTAGTCTCTGGTCTGAAGAAGCTGACACCTGGTGGTGGCGGAGAGGAGCCAGTCGTCCAAATAAGGAAACACCTGGAATCCTTGACGTCTCAGATGAGCTGTGACCACTGCCATGCATTTGGTAAACACTCTGGGGGCTGAAGTGAGGCCAAAGGGCAGGGCTCTGAATTGTTAATGACTGGTCCCTAGCGGCGGAGAAACCTTCTGGAGCGCCTGTGAATCTTTATGTGATAGTACGCGTCCTGAAGGTCTATAGAGCACATCCAGTTGTCCTTGCCCAGAAAGGGCAGAATGGACTGAAGCGTGACCATCCGGAATCTTGCCTTCTTGACAAATCTGTTTAGACTGCTCAGGTCTAATATTCGTCTCCAATCTCCCGTCCTTTTGGGGACCAAAAGAATCTCGAGTAGGCCGGATCCTACCTGGTCTGCCGGCACAGTCTGGACGGCTCTTTTCCTAGGAGCTTTGAAACCTCCTGTTCTGCCAAATCCCTTTGACCGGGTGAGATGTCTGGAAGGGATTGTTGAGGTACGGGATACCTTTCGAAGGGGATTTTGTAACCCTCGGATATGATCGACTGTACCCACATATCTTGTGAGAGGGAATGCCAGGCTACTGGGTACAGTGAAATCCTTCCCCCAACTGCCTCCAAGGGTGGACAGTCGGGCAACACCTCAGGGATGCTGAAAGGGCTTCTCAGGAAGAGACTCCCTGTTGCCCTGGTTCTGAGGACCCCCCCCCCCCGCCTCTAGGGCGGCGTCTATTGTTACCCCTCTGCCTCTGGGGGTAAACTGACCACGTGTGTCCGGTGTAGCTCCTTGGGCTTTGCAGAACCACATCTTCCCTCCCTTCTGACCCTTGGGATATGGTCTAGAAGGGGTGGAAAAATGGACTCCAACGGCAGAAAGAGTTTTACCGTCCTGCTCACACCTGGTCAAGGTATCCTTCACCTGAGGTCCGAACAAAGCTGAACCATCAAAGGGGGTATTAGTGAAGGGCCTTAAAGGGGTCCACAAAATTACAAAGCCGCATCCAGGCTTGGCGTCTAAGAGCAACTCCTGTGCCTGCGGCCCTGCTCGCTCCATCAGCCGCATAGGATATGAGCCGCATGGAGGAGTTGGATAAGGAATTCAGGATTGCTAGCTGTGAGGCAATCTTTTCTTGAGCCCCAGCAGCAGAAGGATCCTGGACCACTTCACCCAGTTCTTTGAGAATATCTCTTTGAAGCCTGGTGAAGTGACAAAGGTAGTTCAGCGAACGCATAACAAAGGTCGCTGAAGAAAACATCCGCTTTCCATACCTGTCCATGGTCCTAGAATCCTTGTTAGGAGGATGGACAGGTACTGAAGGATCCGCCAGTTCCTTCTTAGTGGCCGCCGCTACCACCATAGCATCCACAGAGACGCCCTTGGAAAGAAACTGTTTGTCCGTAGGGGCCGTAATAAACTTGGATGGTCTCCTGGGGACAGGTTCCACAGAATCTGGAGCCACCCACGCCTTCCGAGCCACTACCTGCATAAGTGGGTCGAAAGGCGGAGACACCCAGGAGGTGGAGGGTCGGGATCCAAAAGCCTCCAGGTATACCGACTCATCCTCGGAGGGATCAATGGATGGCCAATTCCCCCTCTGTTTGAGGAGCTCAAGGATGTCTGAAAAGGAGACGTCCTCAGAGGGGGATCGTGGGGAACCCTCCGACTCATCTAAGTCGGTATCAGATGTAGTAGACTCAGGAGTCTGTGTGTTTCCTCTTACACGTCCTCTTCCGAGGGGGTTCACCTGCCGGATCAGGAGAAACTTCGAAGAGGAGGAAATTCCCAATGGGGAAACCTGGGGTGATGGATCCCTGGGCCTGAGAGCAAGAGGCTGGCAAGAGGTGTCTACAGGCACCGAAGAGGGAGGAGCTAGAGGGATGGACCGTTGACCTGGCTCAGTAGCCAGGACACTCCTCATCACCTCAAAGGCTCCCCTCCCCGGGAGACCGGAATATCCCCGATCCGAGGA
The DNA here is from genome assembly GCF_019279795.1 of Protopterus annectens. Classification (NCBI taxonomy): domain Eukaryota; kingdom Metazoa; phylum Chordata; order Ceratodontiformes; family Protopteridae; genus Protopterus; species Protopterus annectens. The sequence goes on from NC_056742.1 coordinate 348,127,289, forward strand.
TACAGGAATTCCCGGCTCCACTGAGAGGGAAGGCTCTGAGGCCGATGTCGGTGCCGAGCTTACCAAAGCCGAAGCCCCGAGAGGGAGAGCGGGGTTGGACAAGGGTCTGATGCCACTAGCCCCCTCGGAGCCGACAAGGGAAACCCGACGACCGGATCCCTCCAAGGAAGGCCTCAAGGAGGAGATCGGAGCCGAGGACGATGGAGCCGAAGGATGTATCGGCTCCGGCGCCGAAACAGTCGCTGTCCCGAGAAGCTCCGGCTCCGAACTCTGGTGTGGAGTCGGAGGAGGAAGTTCAAGGGGTGAAACAATAGCCGAAGTCTGCTGAGACGGGCTATGGAGCATTTGGGCCAGTGCCTGCGACTTCAACAGCCTGCTTACCACCCTCTCTAAGTCGTGGTCAGACAGCCTGGAAGATCTCGAAGATCGGCTCCGATGGCTCCGCTCCGACAAAGAGGAGACCCGGGCCGAGTGGATACTCTGCAATGAAGGGGACCAAGATCTCTTTCGGGACGAAGTCATCGGAGCCGAAGTCCCCTGAATTCCAGATGGAGCCGAAGGTTTCTCGGCTCCGATGCTGGATAAGGTGTCGGCTCCAGCCAGAGCCGACAAGGCCACAGTAGACCGGGTGTCGGAACCAATCGGTGCCGAACCCACTACTTTGGAAGCAGATAGATCGGTTCCAGCGGGCCGATCTCGGCTCCACGAGCCGGAGCCACAGGAGGAGGCTTGGATACTGTAGCCTGAACCTTCGGTGGCTTAGAAGGTTTACCAGACCCTGTTTTAGAGGGAGAACCTTCTGGCTTAAGTAAGCCACGGAGGATCAACTTATTCCTCCATTCCTGCAGGACTCTCTGGCTAAAAGAGTGACACAAAGCACAGGAGTCCTGCAGGTGCAAAACCCAGGCAGTAAACACAAGAAGTGTGACCGTCTGTCAGAGACATTTTCTGACAGCACGAGTCACACTTCTTGAAGCCTGAGACCTTGCCTTCCTTTGACATATTTCTAAGGAAGAAGTCACACACACACCCCAACAAACACACACAATTAATCCCCTAACACACAGACACACAGGTAGGGATTAAGCAATGGGGTCTAGGCCTAACTTAACTTTTATACAATTACCAAAGGAATTTAAAAGTTTTGAACTGTAAGGGAATAGGGTGGGCTGTAAGCACACTACACACTGGAAACAAGGGGGAAATAAATCCCTAACTAAGCTTTTTTTGACAAAAAATTACTTACCTCAGCTGGCAAAGGAGACCTCTTTCGCTAAGCGGCAAACGAGATCTGAGGTAGTTCCGCCTTGCATCATGGGATATAGGGTTGCCTCGAGCTGGTAAAAGGAGTTCTCAAGCTAAAGCAAGTGCCGAGTCGGAGCCGAGGATCGGCTCCGAACCCATCCAGCAAGAATGAAGGCGAGATTGACAACTTAACATCTATATGTCATTCATATATCAAAAGTGATTTGTACAGATGCATGTGCTGAAAATGTACTGGTGAGGTTTGCTTGTGTTAAAATGTATCAATAGTGCACCCTGCTGAAAGGAAAAGAAATGTACATGTATCATTGCAGGGTGTGAGGATGGCATAATGGTTAAGGTGTTTACCTGGCAAACACAAGGTGCAGGGTTTGATTCTCACTTGGGGTAATTGGCTAGGCTTAAAATGGCCAACAAGGGGCAATTAGCCTAGTACTAATCTACGAACCTATGAACAACATTAAATGTATATGTTTTAACAGAGGACACTGGGACAGCAAAGGTTAACTTTAAGAAAAATAAGGGAAATGTAAATGAGCTGTTAAACCATTAAAACGTCACACCACAGTGCTGAACAGGACTGGAGTCACTGGATCTAGGAAAGAGCAGTTGTTCATTAGTTCAGTGAAAAGAGGGGAGGTCTAGGCCCTGCCATAAACATTTGGATGTGTATTGTTGCTATCTGTGCTACGTTCCTGTCTCAGCTTCAAAGGGGAATACTGTATGAACCTAGAGTCAGCCCTCTTGGAAATTATATTTTAGACATTACAAAGATAAATCTCAGAATATTGAGTATTCTGTTTGGGAAACTTGACTAGAAAGACCATCACCCACAGTATCTTGCCTTGTGGTAGTAACTAACTTAACTAGGAAACAGTAATTCTTCTTAGATTTAGTCAGGAATACAGTGATGCTTAGTTCAGAGAGTTTTTTTCTTTATTTGTATGAGTCTGTCAATCAGTGTTAATTTCAATATTTTCTGTGATTCGAACTCTGTGTTTTACTGTAAATACATATTCAGTATTTTCGTGCTTTTTTATTATTTATTATTAAATATATTTAAAATGTTATTGTGGCTGGTCCTTTTAGAAAGTATTTAACCTTTTAGAGTGCTTACATTTATTTGGTGACACCTGTGTGGGCCACTACAGAAGGCCTAGCTATCTTGGTGAACTACTACCATTTATATTAGTATTATATTACACAGTATAATTGGACACCCCTTCTGAAAGGCCTTAGTGATTGGGAAGTGTCTGGTGGAGGTAATAACTACCTTATAGCCTGGGAAGAAGGGGCCATAGCTAATAAACCTGTGCCAGCCTTTCCCAGGTGTGTGTATGTGTGTGTGTGTGTGTGTGTGTGTGTGTGTGTGTGTGTGTGTGTGTGTGTGTGTGTGTGTGTGTGTGTCAGCTACTTGGGGCAGGGACACAAATCACTAGTTTTACAGAGAGGGTGTTGGAGGACTTAGCTTGGACACTCAGCTGAGGACTTAACCCTACAGCTACACCAGTGGGGAGTATTGTATACCTGGAGGAAGACAGATATAGAAACATCCAGACCCCAGGCTGAGTGTATTCACTGTGTACTCTTAAGGGAAATTGTACCTGATGCAGAGAAGTCTGCATCTGGAAATACTGAGTCTATCCATTTGTATTCCAAGTGCACGCCCCTCTCTACTGTCAGTGGTGAGGATTCAGGCTCCTTGATTACTGGCCAGGGTAGGGAAGACATATATTGTTGGCCATCACATATTGGTAGCAGTGGTGGGCATCATATCCCCCATTTGCTGCCATTCCAATTGTCTTTTCTATACTCAGTTTCACAATATGTGCCTTCCATTTTGCTTTCCATTCCCCTATCCTTTGCTGAAGTTTTTGCTCAGTGTTTGCCTGTAATGCCATATCATCTGCATACAGCAACTTTGTTCTGTCCCTAACAACAGTTCTTTCTGGATTAAAATCAATTCTGACCCTTCATCCCCTGCCCCTTCAGTCCTGTGTCTTTCAAGGCTCTCTCACGGGTCCCCTTTTATTTTTCCTTTTTTTAATTAAATTCTGGCTGTCTGGCTTCCAGTGTATTGACATTGCTATCTGCTGTGATAACTTAGTACTCAATTGCTCTTGCTTGCTCTTTGATATCTTAAAGGTTGGCCTTCTTCGAGACTTCTAAAAAATCCTCTCCTATTTACAAAGAAGGCACATAGTTCTTAGGTGGATATAAACTAAATGCATGTTCTATGGAACATCTACCAAAGTTAAATCTATTCCCTCCAAAGGCAACTTTAGCTCCTATTAGTAAAACACCATTCAACTTATCTTCTATCAACAACATTCATTCAGCTTGCTCAACCCTCAAATACCTTGGCCTGCACCTGGATGCAGCACTCTCTATAACCAATGATTTTAACTTCATAAAAATAAAATGAACCAAACTTTATTTGAATGCAGAAAAATCTGCTGATTCTTCTCCCCACTCTTAGCTAACTCTGACACTAAAAATGTCCACACTTTTCAGACTTGCTGTAACAAAATCTGCCAATTCCTCCTTTTGTTACCTGAAATGGACATCACTGCATCATCTTAACTCAGAAAAACTGTCTGCCTGTAAAAGAAAGAGCTAACCCTCCTCCACTTACTGCTACTTAACAAAATCCTCAAACTCAGCACCACACCAGCTCTCTTCTGTACAATTATCCTACCTTACTACTTATCCATCAGACCTTAGTTAAGACAGGCCTACCAGTAGTCTACTCTGGTCAGACCATCCCCAGATTTAATAAAATCTGTGTATGCACAGTAAAAATCTGTGTATGCACAGTAAAAAGCCTACATGGAAGGTACCATGGCCATGTATGCGGTACTCCCTCAGTGGTGCACCATGCATATTAAAGAAGGCGCGTTACTGAGACGCAGCCAGGTAACACGGTTATTGAATCAGTATAGGGAGTGTGTTACTGTGTCTGGAGATGAGTAACACACCCCCTGCACTGTGAAAGTGCAGTATATCAATGTATGCATATGTATTAAATTTAATTTTTTTATGTTTGTGCAGTGTGGCATGGCAGGCACCAATTGACACATGCCAGACATCTAAAAATAGAAACTGGATACATTTAATTATGAATGCAAAGGTCACGTTTGAAGCATAGCTCAGCAGCTTTGGGTGGCTCACCTAGGTGCTCAGTGGTACATAAACATAGTAGAGAGGTATATGTAAAAGTATAGCAGAATTCTACACGTCCACGTAGCCAAATGGTTAGACTGACAGCCTTATGTGCAATAGGTGCAGGGTTTGAATACACAGGCAGATTATTAAGCATTTATTTTGCAAATATAAATTATGCCAGTTATTCTTAAATCCTGCTTTGCTTCACTCAGCTAAGCTCTGATAAGCACAGCTAAGCCTTGCCAAGCACTGCTTAAACAAGGAGCATTTTAGCACTTAGCTGGTTTGCGTACTGCTAAGCAGTGCAAAGCACTGCCCAGCATTTGGTAGTCTAAGCACTGCTCAGTTCAGCTAAGCTGGTTTGCGCACCACTAAGCATTGCTAAGCATTGGCATTTTAAGCACTGCTGAGCTCAGCTAAGCCAGTTTCCATGGTGCCAAGCAACATGCCACATTTTTTAAAATGATCCAATTATGTGCAAGGGCAGGAAACAGACTTATTTATGTGCATCAGGCAGGAATATAGCATAACCTGTTGGAGTTTGAACTGTGCAGGAACTATGGCAGGTGTTAGAAAGGGTGTGTGCTTCAGGGCACAGCTGTGGGGCATTCTGGAGTCCAGGGTCATGGCTGGACTCCTAGTGAAATACCATGATGTCTGGCTGCTGCAGGACCAGTACCAGGGATCGGAGTATAAGTCGGAGGCCTGGGACTGGTTGGCATGAGATTTCACCAGTGCAACAGGTATACCTGCACAGGTGAGCAGGTCCACCACCATTTCAGCGATCTGAAGCATCTGAAGAGGGAACATCTGGACACCTGGGTCTAGGATTCTTGAGACAGGAATGCCCCAGAAGTTTGTATGTACTGTTATCATTGTTTTACCAATATCTGAATGTGCAATAGACAGGTATGCATAATGGTGTGCTTCTCTCCCTACAGCTGCAGAGAAGAGAGCTCACAACCTAGAGGCCCATGCAGGGTGCCTGGACAGCTTGCACCATGAGTGTGGTGAGTACAGATTAATTTGCAATCTATAGTCAAATACAAAAGCTCAAGTAATTCAGTCACTACCAGTAAGTACATACTGTACCTTTTTGTGTAATGCAATGAATTTGGACTTTGGGCTGTACTGCAATAACTGTCTACTGCAAAGTATAGTGCAATAAAGATTAAACTTGATAATGTTAATGAAATAAAGATTCTACTACAATAATTGTGGAATTACAGCTGTATTGCAACACCTGCGTTAGCCGAAATGTTGTATAATAAAGACTCAAATATATGACAGTAACTGCATGAGGGTACCCCTAATAAAACTGTTCTGTACAATGTGTGTGTAAGTAGTGCTGTTGTTCATGAAATCGAATATGACATCTGCTCTGAAATAACACAAGGAATACCACTAACTGACTCAAGGTTAGCTAAGAAAGAGTGTTATGCTAAACTGTAGACTTAGAGCTGTATTACAAGATATATGCGTTATGAAATTTTCTGTACTAACATCTGAAGCAATACGAGGAACACCAAGGTTTATTCTGTATATCAGGATTGTCTTGTATTAACCATTGCATTTCAGCTATATGCATTCCTGCTCCAAGGTACAGTGATGCAGACAATTATGAAGCTGTAGAATGCAAATATACTCTCTGCAGCTGTATATGGGTCAGACAGCCAACCCAATACTCTGATATGGTTTGTACACGTCACAGTTATTTCCACCCACTAAGAGTTCATTGTGTACACCTGCATTCTATATATTAATGGACAATTTACCTAGTATCTCTGTCATGCATGAATCTCATGCATGTGTGTTCAACTGTCACTGCAGTCTTGTATAAAACTGTACTATTATTACAAGGTCATATTTTGTTTCCAGGTGAGCTCTAGGCAAATATCAGGTAGTCAATAGTCATCAGTGGCTCAGTAGTTCAATTTGTTAAATGCTGTGTCTGATGTACATTTTGTCACACACAGACCAGGGTTCAAATCCAGTGACAAGTACTAATAAATATTACTGTTAAATGGGTGCATTAGCCCCTACTATGGGTTAATAATCTTGTGTGTTCAGAAGTAACAGACTGTAAACAGCATTGATCAGGAATGTTATAGGACGTCAGAAAATAAAGGCAACAAGTGCAATACTAATAAAAGATATTACAATAAATAAAATGTGTAATCTTGGTATGGCGTGTCAGCGTGATAGTTGTTTACTCTCTGTACTGTACACGATACATGTTTCTCAAGTGTCACGCTGTCATAGACTGTAATAACTGTCACTAATCCCTCTGGCACAGATCTATCATCAACATGATTATGTCAATAGGACAGTCACACTACATCAGTCCACAGTAGGGCCACCTGACATGTAATAGTCCTCTGTAGCTGCGTACCTGTAGGGTGTTACAGCTTGGCCTATACTATCCCGTGTGGATAGCTTGAGAGGTATGTACATGCTACAGCAGCTATAGGGCACTGTTATACATAAAGAAAAGGCAGCTCTGTAGACTACTTAACAGTACTGTTGCAAACTATATAGCATAAACTGCTACTAATGGACTGTACTTCTCTCTCCCCCACCCCTTATCTTCATCATAATTTACTATAGTTATAAATTGGTTATAGTTTACTATTAACAAATCTTGCTCTCTAAATGTTATGTTGGGCCTTGTGTTTTATTATTATGTAATACAATGGTTGTATACTAACATAACATGTTGAATTACCTAGGTTTTTGGCCTTATGCCATAACTGTTACTGGCATGCTGTTACTATACTGACTATTATCTCACTTATTTTTGTGTTCCATTATTTGCAATGTTCTGGCATACTATTATAACTAAGTAAATGTTATGTTCATTACTAACCCATACACATTGAAATACCTCAACACCACAGCTCAACTAGGTAGGCCGGTTCCTGGTGATCCACCTACCCTATCTCAGCCGGCCGTGGTACTGGCTCTCAGCACGTCTGGGACCCAAGCTGGTGGTGACCCTCCAATGGCTCTGCACCACCTACAGGTGGAACCACCTCAGGGGACAGGAACGGCAGAAGGGGAGTTGTCACCCAGGATCAGCTACCAGTGATGGTGCGCAGGATAGTACATCATGGTTATGAGAACTGCCTGCATCGGACTGAGGGCAAACTGGCCAACCTGGAGGGGCAAGGTGGCTATGGTGCCCAGCCTCCAGCACAGCCACCTTCAGGGCAGTGAAGGAGCAATGTTGTTTGCCAATGGGTCGGGAGCTCAGTCACACTGCTGCCATCTGTGGGCACATGGATCTCTGATCCCACAACATCCTTCCTTGCTGCCATCTGGGGGCACATGGATCTCTGATTCTACAACACCTTCCCTGTCCAAGGTGTTTACCCCTTCATGTGTTACACATCTCTCCTGTATGCTGTCTTTTCTGCATCGTCTGTCTGCAAATGCAACCTCTCCTACCCAACTTACCTCTCCACATGTACCTATATCTCTTCCCCAACATTCCACTCTCTCCTTAAAAAAAAAGGGCACCTGTCCCACAAAAAATATTGCCCCATACATAGCTCTCCATTTGGCACCCGCATCCACTGAACACAACTAATTATTACATGAATTAAGCAACACAGTTATGTCTCCCTCTCTCTCTAAGGTGTGAGGCTCCAAATTCAAAAATCTGTACAACCTGCACAGCTGTTGCCATACAAGAAATGGAGAGCTATGGTCCTTTCCTACACCCATCCTGCACATCCCTACCTGCCTTTAAGTATGTTTTCCCCCTGCTTGCCCCCATTTCACGACTTTCCTATCACCCCTTTTTTCTTTTCTTTTTTTATAATTAGCATGATTTTAAGTGGAGCAAAGCAGCGAGGAGCACTGCACAAACCTATGCAAACCCACTTAAAACTACTTAAAAGTGCCTTAATCATCTTATGTGATTAATTGATCTGATTGCAAATGAATACGCTTCACCATTATAGACTTATCCTTTAGGAACCAAATGACCATGTTATTGCAATTTAAATATATGAATATATGTAAATAGTAACACCTCTTGTACATTACACTTTACTGTTTGTGTCTTGCTCATGATGAGTACTGTACTAGTATTTTATTATCACCAGATGTTTTAACTTGGATTGTTGCAACTTTCTTTTTTGTATTTTGTATGTGTCTTGGAGCTTTTCTCCCCGGGCCTCTACTGAAAATGGACATATATCCAGTTAGACTAGCCCAGTCAACAAATGTAAAATAAAAAAATAAATAAAATAAATGTGTTTCTGACAGTGTTAGGTACAGCTGCAAAATGATCACCCTTGCCACGTCTCAAACCTGGGCCCCTGTCAACTACAGCACAGTGAATTAGGCCACTAGGGCACTCATCTATGAATTAAAACAGGTGTTTCCACCAACATATTCTGATTGCCACTGACATACTTCAAGTACATATAAATAGGGAAATTGGCAGTGTACATGGAACTGCGAAGCAGACACTGCCCCAGTACATAGCCAAATAAATAATAATGGATGTATGTGAGCACTGGGATAGCAGGTGTAGCTGTCAACTGTACAGACTGTTGCAGAATGTCTACAGTTGTGCCCCCCAGGTTTGGCATGGTTTTCAGAAAACCATATGTGTCTGCTAAACTACTGGTAAGTTATTAAAGACTGAGGTTAGAAGATCATGACAGACATTTCAGTGTCACACCTCATATCCATCAGAAAACACATGCTAATGTAATTCTGGTGTCACAGACTGTATGCATGCCCATATATCTTGCAAATACACCTGCTGCAGCAGTAACTCAATAGCTCAGTACATCCTGCCACCCACAGTCCTGGGTTCGAATCCAGTGCGTTGCACTTCAGTTACACTCTTGTGAATACAGCAAAAAATAACTGAGTCATGCAATTTTCTCCAAAACTGGTTGTTGCTACTGAGTTAACTGCTCCCCATGTTAACAAGTCAAAGGCTTGTAGGTAGGGACACACTGCACATATTCGCCTACCCATATCTCACCTACTACTCTCTGATTGGCACTGTTACACAACAGATGTACCTTAACCACATGCCTCGACTGGACTGTTATGGGTACCCTCACCCTGGCTGTGCTGTAACGACAGAGTTGACAGTGCTCCCTCAGTGACACATAGAGCTTGCTGTCCTCCAAAGTGTTCACACTCCCCACTATGAGTCCTCAGCAAAAAGCAGCAGCTGCAGACTGCAATATATGCAGCTGTATGTTAAGCTACCTGCCACAGACCTACCACACCTCACAACCTCCATAGAACAGGGGATCCACACAACACCCCTACATAAAGGGGTAGGGGCAAAGGTCAAGTAACAGGGACATGTATCACAGTCTGCCCTTACAAATATTCAGAGCTGATAGACCAGCAGCTACTGCAGCAGCATGCACATGCTGATAGGAATGACATTTGACACTCACATGTCTCTTCCCTCTTACTGACCTCAACCCACAATGTTTAACACTGAACTGCCAGATAATCAAAAATTCATTTGACAATGGCCAAATACAGCATGCAAAAGTGTGGACATACCTCATAAATCTCAACAGCAGACAGTATTTGTATCTACTCATTGCGATGCTGTAGTCTCCACACCTAACTATTGACCATCTCACAGACTAACAAAGGGGCCAAGGCCTACATCATGGCTTTAGATATTGTGCTGTTGTGCCATGCCATTGGCTAATGAAAGTGCTACCCAACTGTTCTGGATGCAATTGGCAAGTCTGAGCCATGGATTGGTGTACAGGCAATCACCCATTATTGAGGACTACCTACAAAAGGCTAACAGCTGCCTATGGAAAATAGGCCTGTAACTTGTTTTACCAAGACAGACTGCAATTTCAGAAGTATTTTTCTTGAGGATATGTGCACAAAAGGATTACATCACTCTACCAGGTATGTAATACAAGTCCCTATATAATGAGACTCAGATGGGAGGATGCAGTTATGGGGGACAGGAATTACAACAGTAGGCCTGTAGTACATCTCTAGGAATGACATGTTGGTGATAGTGTGCTGTCCAACACCTACAAGCATGCCTCTCAACTGTACCTGCTGTGAATTTCATCACAGCTGTGGCCCTCTCACTCCCTCCTACAATGGTTGGCTCCAGTATGAATTCTACTGGATTATGTGTTATGCATATCGACAGTAAGTAAGGGTGGATACAGCTGTCATATCACATGATGTACCATCATACAGCTCTTCTCAGTCTGTGAATGTCACACAGGCATAGTTCAAACATTGTAAAGGTGTCCCTGACTGACCCAGATGTACTCTGGCTAGGTAACAGTTTAATTGGTATTCATATGTCAGTGCTTGAGAGCTATGGCTAACATACCTGGCAACCCCCTGTAGCAGGGTGTCAGGTCATAGCCATCATTACTGGGGGGACACAGACCAAACCTCAGCAAAAGAGTGTACATACTGGTCATCCAAAGGAAGAGTATGAATACAGTAACAGATATTGCTGTATCATAACTATTTTCTGTGGGTTCTGGTGTGTGATAGCCAGATTCTCTATATTCTGAGAATAACCATCAATTATTGGCCAACCGCTTGCCAGACATCCACAAGTTTGTGCCAAAAGGACCAAATATATCAGGCACATGTACACATTCAGCAAACATCTGTGTACTGGAGAGGTATGGTGCCTACAGGGAGGATATACTACAGCAGGTTTGAATTGCTGTCTGTCATTGTGGCACACTGATGTTGCTGGACTGTCCCCACATAGTTGTAATACACACCTATGTGTTTGACAGTGGCCGTAGGTTCATAGGTTCATAGGTTAGTACTAGGCTATCAGCCCTAGGGCCTATACAAGCCTAGCCATAACAATTCCCTGGCAATTTCTTTCCACACAATTTACTTCCCTGGACCCCTGTCTAGCAGGGTGACTGACGTGATCCCCAGGGTGAATTTCCTTTCTCCCATCCAATCAAGGTTCCTTTTGAACAGGACTATGAGGCACTCTGCTTGACATGTATGGGCAGTCTATTTCAGAGTCTGGGGAGTCTCTGGGTCAAGAACCTATCCCTCCAGCATGTTTTGTTTATTGTGATGACAAGGTTTAGATCCCTGGAGCGTGTGGCTCTGAGGGATTGGGATTTCTTTAAGTGTAGCATGTCCAAATGCTCTGGGTTTGACATGGCCTTGTATGTTAAGCACAGATCGCCTCTGAGTAGAGGTTATGTGACAGAGTATAGCTGGAGCTTTTTAAAGCGGTCAGCATAGGGCATCTGCTTTAGGCCTGTGATTCTTTTAGTGAGGTATTTCTGCGGCCTTTCCAGTTGTTGCAGTTGTCTTGAGAGGTACATACCAAACGGGGCATTGTTTTCTATAATGGGTCTAATGAGGGATGAGTACAGTGAGACAATGACCTGCTTTTTTTCTGGATGAAAAGCCCTTAGTGCTGAGGTATGCCTCAGAGACGGATTTCCTGACTGTTGTAGCGATGTGGTTATTGAAGGTGAAACCACTGTCCACCTGTTTCCCTAAGTCTCTTATCACACTTTTGGTGTTTACTGTACTGCCACCTATGTGGTAATTCACGGGTACATGTTTTTTCCCAAAGGGGATAGCTATATATTTCTTGGCATTGAGCTTGAGCCCATGGCACTGGCACCAAGCATCTATTTCTGTAAGGACCTTTTGTAGAGTATCCACATCATTTGGGGATTCAATAATGGCTCCCAGTTTGCAGTCATCTGCAAACTTTGTTAGCCAGAGTCCCTTACTGTTGAGCTGTACTTCAGAGAAGTAGATGCCAAACAAGAGCGGTCCCCGGACTGAACCCTGAGGTAATCCACTTGTCACTTGTCTGGAGCTGGATTTGGAGTAAGCTACTTTTACAGCGTGGGTTCTGTCAGTAAGCCAGTTGGCAACCCATCGAGTGATATAGGGATTAATGCCCAGCTTAGTAAGTCTATCTATGATTCCAGAGTGGGGCAATGGTGTCAAGGGCCTTGGAGAGGTCCAGATAGGCTGTGTGACAGCCTTACCCTTGTCCACTGCTCTGAAGACTGATTCGAAGAAGTCAATCAGGTTCAGGAGACAAGATCGGCCCTTCACGAACCCAAACTGGGTGGGGTCCAGTGTTTGAAGGTTGCCATTGTCTTTGTTTATAAGTTCCATGATAATACGTTCCATGGCCTTGCAGATCAGGCTCGTCAGACTGATGGGGTGGTAGTTCCTGGGATCCAAGGTGGATTCCCCTTTGCGGAGTGGGATAACTGTAGCTGTGCACCACTCAGTAGGCACAAAGCCTGAAGTGAGGCTATGATTAAACATGACACTTAGGTGAGGTGCCAGTTCATTTTGTAATTCATGTAGTACACAGCCCGGGATGTAATCTGGTCCCATGGATGCTGTATTCCTAGCTTTGGAGAGTGTGTTTTTTACCTGTGTGGCCATTATTACCGGAATTTGGCAATCTTCTGTTATTGAGATGGGCCGTAGGACATAGTAGTGGCACTTTGCCCACAGGGGACATGCCACAGTAGACAGCACTGATGGGTGTGGAGCTATACAGCACACTCTGTCACGGCACACAGGGGCATAATCAGTACTGCTACTATGTTGGTGATAGCGACATACATAGTGTGACAGACTGCGGGGTATGGCGTGGGAGGTAGCAGTGGACAGTGCAGGCCAATTTGGATGTGCAGGGTCTGTACATAGGGGATATCAACATATCTGGTCCTGTGATGTGTTCCCATCTTGTTGCCTTTCAGAAAGGATGTATCGAAGGAGGCACCTGCCATTTTCAGAGGCTGAAAATAATGTCATCCTGGATGGCCTCAGACTGCATAACAACATTGTCCTGTCCAGGACTCATCAGTATCATGACCAACATGCAGCACTGTGGGCTGACCTCACTGCAGCAGTCAACCAAGTAGGCCTACAGGACAGAACCTACAAGAAGGTCCCACACCGGGCAACAGATATGGTCAATGCTGCATGGCAAAGGGCTGCCGCTGTGGACAGGGACTGTGCTACCACTGGTGGATGCCCTGCTGCAGAGCAACCACTCTCAGTCACAGAGGACTTCCTGGCAAACCTGGGAATAACCACCAACTCCCAAGCATCCATCACCCCATACATCGTGGAGCTGGGTGCCACAGCATCTACAGCAGAGGAGTGTCCAGGTAAGCTTCCTGTGTTCATCACTGTAATACTGTATCAGTCAATGTAGCAGCCTCAGCATACCAGTACACGGGTGTCAGGTCTATCTGAATTGGGGGGTGGTTTGGTTTTAATGCACAGTTGTGCACACATACTCAGAATGTCAGCAATTTAGGCAGTATTACATTAGCTACTGTACATGTCGGTATACTTACATATTACCCTGTAACAATGCCACATTTGGTATTGCTGACAATACCTCTCCCTTCACATCTCCATAGGTAAGTCAGGTGTGGCTGGAGTCCAAGGTTCTGTACCTGGTAATGTGATAATTTTGTTGTATGGATCATATATAACCTAAGAATGTTAATGGCTGACATTTTTCCCTAGGTACAACTGTTATGCTTAGCCAGAGGACAATACTTGTATGTTCAATTTCAGAGGGGTTAACTGACGTGCATTGAATGGGTAATCACAGTTGTGTATTTGCAGGAGCAGTAACACATTTGCATTTATTCTTGAGAAGGTCTACGCAGTCTTCTATACAGGAGGTGATCATTCACAGATGCCTTTACCCACAATATGGAGATGGGACATACCTGAGGCAGTGATACTAGAACTGGCATAATATGCTCAAGACGGGTGCACTGTGTTTTAGGTGTAGGTCTATCACGTACACTGATATATTGCTTATTGCACAGGTGTTTAGTACTGGCAACATGAACTGGACATAGCTGCAGTGCATGTTATAAACAGCCTGTCTTGTCTGTGTATGTTGTAGTCTGCTTGGGTGTTGTACATGGGATCAGAAATAAGATGTGCTATGTGTAATGCAGTTGTGGCTCCTCACCTGTAGGTGTATGTGTGTGGATTACCATACATAACAGTGCAGGTAGTAATGCACTTATTTTGTCTTCCTCCTTACAGGTGAACATGGGGGATGGATTCTGCCCCCCCCCCCACAACCTGATGTCAGTGTCTCATTGGACTCTGATGATGATGGTGGCCATAGCGAGGCACAGGTGGGGTTGTTGGGGGCTGAATCTGTCCCATGGGTTGACATCCCACCTTCTCCCCCAGTGTCCCTGCACACAGTCAGTATGCCCACACTTACCCAGTCTCCTGTGGCCACAGATATTGGACAGTCAGAGTGTGGTGACATTGAACAGGAGAGTGTGGCAACTATGGCATCAGTGAGTGTAGACACTAGTCATAGGCAGAGAGTTGGTGAGGTTCCACACAGGTAGATTGACAGGGGTGCTTGAAGGAGGACTGCTGCCCATCCACCAACTGTCACAGGTGTCAAATCACAGGTCACCTGACGCATGTTTCGGTCCATCATGGAGGCACAGGCATGTTCCAAATGCAACACCAGACAGATGCTGAGGATCATGGATGCATCACTGTCTGACATCTGTGACTCTCTCCATCACATTGGTGATGCCATGCATTGTTACACTGATGTAGTGGACAGACGGTGGGGTGAGACATTGTCAGTCCTTGAATGCACATTGTCTGTGCTAGATTATGTGGTGGGACTAGGATATTAGATACGTGGCTGTAGGTCAGCAACAACATGCTCTGAGAGTCCACGTGGCTGCACACACTCACACTCCTACAGTGGCAGTACCTCCAGCACTACAGAAGGGAGGGTGCTGTCCACACCATGACATGGCAGGCCATGGGCACATGACCCTGGGTGGTCCCATAAGGGACACGGGCCCAGCAGACACCATTCACCGCCAGTGACTAGTACCGCATCTGACCCTGGGCATGGTGGTGCCAGTGCCATTCCTGGCAGAGCCAGTCCCATGTTTGTAGCCAGAGACAGTGAACTGTCCATTCTGCCATGTACAGTCCACAGCTGTCCAACATACCCACGTGTAGGGCTAGCACATGGCTTGACTGTGTGCAGGCACACATTCAAACATCACTGTCACATGCAGGTCACCAACAGACACACACGGCACCTCTCCATGGCCCAGATGACCAGCAGCTCTTCGTGACTTAGACACACAATGTCAATTGTTTGGCACTGCCTAGGCCT